>NW_003546356.1:139387-144909 GCF_000090795.2 Amphimedon queenslandica | reverse complement strand
AGGATCCCCCGCTCTGTTGGAAATACACAAATCAGAGGTCATGCCTAGAAACAGAATGTAACACTAAGAATTTGTCAGCATTCTGAAACCACTAATCAATGTTAGAGAGGCCATTGGCACTGAGAAAAGAATAACAGTATCCACAATGTGGCCCATTATTTCAAGGCTTCTGAATCATCATCTTTCTGACAACAAAGGCACTTCATCAATAAAATCAATCAAAAAGCACATGACAGATGATCAACAGGAAAGATACACAGGGAAATCTTAGAAGTGCTTACGAAAGCCACTCCACGATTTAAGAGTCTGAGATTGCTGATGGCATTTGATTGAAGTGCTGTTGCAAACCTTAAGCTGGATTTTGATTTAGTGCACGACTTTAATTTTGAAGAAGCTGGCCCATCTGCGCACACACCAAAAAAAGAACCTAAACAAAACTTGTTACATTTCATTAGGGAGGCCATACAACCAAGTGAGGACAAGAAAGGATTCATTGAAAAGCAGTTAGAAAATGGAATGTCACAATACTTGGGTAAAGAACACAGATCAATCAGCATTATAGTGGCATAGGGAAAACAAAGGAAAATACCCCTCTTTATCTCAGCTGGCAGCACATTACTCTGCTCTTCCAGCGACATCAGTTCCTTGTCAATGAGCTTTCAGCCTTGTTGGACACGTAGCTAATGAGAAAAGTGCTCCTCTTTTTCTAGCAATGTGAACATGATAGTGTTTCTCCTAGGCCTAATTTCAATAACTTTATTTGGTATAGTATTAGCATCAATATTTATTATTGTTATTCTAGTGTTCCTTATGATTTTCATTGTTTAAACAAGCTGTCATTGTAAAGGGGAAAATATTATGATATATGCACTATCGTGACATTTTGAGAGCAAAATAATTGTGATAGTGATAGTACTACTATCTCCTAGCCCTAATGTACATCTACATGTACACATTGTGTGTGTGTGTGACAGAGAGAAGGAGCAAAGACATCAGTACATTGTATAAACTCTGATTAGATGAGAGTACATGTACAAATAAACACATCAATACTCACTTTGTAATTCTTATAAAGAATAGCACTCATGTTGGGTCTTTAGTGTCACTAATAGGGGATCTAGACAAATTTCAGTACTGAGTTCCACAAAGTAGCACAAGAATAGAAATAAAACGTATTGTCACTGACGTAACTGGCATGCATGCATGTGGGCATTCGTGATGATGTCTCATTATTGGAGTTTGCTATTTTTTCCTATGATTGTCAAAACCAGTAGCACTAATTCTAGTCAATAACTGGTACAAGTATGCATGTGTAGAGCGAATGAGTGATAATGTTTTAATACTACTGAATGGCACATTTTCATAATGAATAATTAGAATTAGATTTAATACGGCTTGGAGGGCAAGCGGTCAAGTGCGTCATTATTGCAGCAGTAACTTGCTAGTAGCTTGTTCTGGCTTAGTTATTATAACAACAATGGTCACCTTTTGTGTCGTTTCTGGATACTCAAACAGGTCTAATAGGAAGAAAGACTTATCATACTACAGACTACCGCTGAAAGACAAAAAGCTTCTCCAAATTTGGATCCATTAGATTGGAAGGAAGAATCTACCTTTAAATGGTAATTCTAGGGTATGTAGTGAGCATTTTGAGCCAAATTCTGCTAGAGGCAGATGTCTACTACCTGGAGAATATGCAACACTTAGGCTGCCTGAAAAAGCAAAAGCAGAAAAGCAGCATAGGCCTATTAAAAGAGTAACTGTGCCATTGCATGAGAATCATGACTCTGCTGACCATCATAGTGAAAAACAAAGGGGTATGGAGCTGTTGGCAGCTAAATCTCATGATATTGAAGTGCAAGTAGATTTTCATGTAGAAGACACAAGGATAGTAAATTTAGAAGCTGAGATAGAAGTTCTCAAATTAAAGCTACATAAATCTGCATTACACTTTCTCCAATATATGTAACAGTGATACTAAAATTCAATTGTATACTGAATTTTGTAATTAATCTACATTAATGGCATTATACAAATTGTAGGGGCCGTCCGTTAACCACCTAAATTATTGGGGAAGTGAAATCAAAGGAGACACAAAAAGCATTCAGGGATGACATCGTTCACTATAACGTACTGAAGAGTTGTTTATGGTTTTGGTACGCCTTAAGCTAGGACTTTTTGAGCAAGATCTTGTAAATCGTTTTGGCATATCTGTTTCCACTGTTTAACGCATATGTATTACACAGATTAGTTTTCTTTATGTTAAACTTAAAGAACTACCATTGTGGCCTTGTAGAGATACGGTTCAAGTAAACATGCCACAATACTTCAAGAAGCTCTATCATCAACACGAGTCATCATTGATTGCACAGAGATTTTTGTTGATGTACCTTCCTTACCTTTGATACAGGAAATGACATTTTCTAACTACAAAAACCACAACACCTATAATGTACTTACAGGTATTTCACCTATTGGAGTTGTGACATTTGTATCTAAGCTCTTTCCAGGTGCAATTTCAGACAAGCAATTTACCTTAAAAAGCGGCTTACTAGAACTTTTAGAGCGAGTAGATTCAGTTATGGCAGATCATGGCTTCGATATACAAGATCAACTAATGCCACTTTGTGTAACGTTAATTATTCCTGCTTTTTCAAAAGCAAAAGTACAGTTAAGTAATGAAGAACTCATTGAGACATGTAGAATTGCTACCTCACGGATTCATGTAGAGAGAGCAATGGAAAGAATGAAGAACTACCATATTTTAGAAAGAAACATACCAAACTTTTTAAAAAAGTAATATAGCAGAACAAATAGTAACTGTTTGTGCAACATTAAGTAATTTCATGCCTCCATTATGTGAATAAATTAATTGTATTATCATGTTAAACATAATAATAAATTATATCAGTTACAATATATGTGGTGGCTTTAATGTTGAAAATACAATTTCTGGTAGCATATATGCATCAACATAACTTTCTAGTTCTACGATGTACTTATCACACGACTCGGTGTCTAAAAAATTTCTTTCTATAGCTACTCCCTTCAAAGTATAAACAGAAATTGCACCAAACACACATATCCATACACACATGCAGTTGTAACTGAACTTGATGATAGTAAGGATGGTCATGTTTTAAATGTAACTTTCCATCCACCATAGTACAGTAGAAATGATGATCACTACATGCATCATGTACTGATTCATCCTTCTTTAAAAAGAGGCGCTTAATCTCAGCTATTCCATTTGGTTGTATGAATGCTGTGTTGATAACAAAAGCATTGGGTGATGCTCCTAACAAACCCTGAGATGAATGAATGACAAAACCAATGACCTGGTTTCTAAATTAGCATGCCCATTTTCTCTCATAAGTGATGTCAGCATCTCGAGCATTAAATTCATTCTAAATACCACATTTTATTGGATGTGGTAAGAGATGAGGATTCATTCTTTTGCTGTACAAAACGTCTATTAACAAAGCATCTGTTCTTTGCTCCTGACAAATCATTCTACTGAATTTTGAAGCAGTAATTTGTCTTGGTCTAACATAAAACCAAAGTGATGAACTTGACTGAGAATGGATCTTCTCTTCTCTTTCTCTTCTTTGTTCTGAAGTGACATGAAGTTTTCTTTTTTCATTTTGAGGGCTTTTTGATGAATCGGATTAACCAATAAGATTATTAAAGACATGCATTTCCTGAACTGTGGAATGGTCAAGAAAAGGTGAGCTCTCCTTATGCCCAACATAACAATGGTCATGTTCAATATTGTTAATTGAAGGGACAATGATTTGCAACATAGCACATGAAGAATTTTCTGAGATTCTCTATTGAGACACTATCCAGGGGTGAACGCATAGAACGAGGATGAGGGTCATACAGTGAAGGAATATGATAGGAACCAGAGGCTTTCTTCTTAATCTTATCAGTGCACAATAATCGATCCAGAACAGGTATTATCTGAACCCTTTCTCCCTTGGACGGTTTCATTCTTGAAGGTTTTGGGTGCATGTCAAAAAATCAGGTAGTCTTTCAGAAGTGCAGAACTCAACTAAGGCATAACATAGGGCACCCACATGCTTACAGCTAACCTTTGGACCCTTCTCTGCTTTACAACCACACTTAGCAATTTCAATATCATATGACTTTTTTGATATTGCTATGATTATATGACATCTTTCTTCATTTCAGGCAAACAATCCGCACGAAACCAATATTGTGAATTAAGGACCCAACCATAACATTCTGAATATGACGGTCGCCTTGCCTTTACATTCATTCCTTTAAAATCACCAGCAGGAAGACCATCACTGATTGTCCTTGTAAGAAAGTATGTTATCACCTGCCCTTGCATAAATAGAGGCACCTCTTCTCTTTCAGTGTATGCATTTGGTATGTCTTGCCAATCTGTGCTAATATCCTTGTTCTCTGCAACAATTCTGCATGTAGCATCCTTAAAATCAGAGATAGTATTTGCATCAATGATGTTGAAAATAGCTTGAAATCATGCAATAAAATATATTATCTCAAACGAAATGAATAAGAAGTTCGAGTCAACGACTACTATTGAAATTGTGGCATGCAAATATGGACTTGCAATACATAGCAGAGAGGAGTCTTTCCTTAACAGAGTATGTAACTGGATATGTCACTAAAGCAGAAAAGAGTCACGCACAGGACTTATTAGATGAAGTCAGCAGCTGTGACAACATATGCAGCAGGCTTTGGAAAATTGGACAAAAATTACATCGAGCTAAAGAAGTAGGACTATATGAAGCTAGCGATCTTCTTGGAGAAAGTTTATACATGAAATCAGTAACCGTACAGTACGTTAATGTGTACTTGCCTCATAAGAGGAGCAGAAAAATCAAAAACTATTCATATATAACTAAAATGGATCGATCTTCTAAAGACATTTTTAATCCTCACATAATTGAAGACTTTTATCCAACAAGACCAAATAACATGGAAGATGTATCTCTTTACAAATTTGTTGCTAATTTCAAATTTGACAGAATAGGAGAAAATGGAGAAAGAGAATACAAACTTTAATCAAAGCCAGTCCTTCCAAACCATAGGAATTTTAATCTTATGCAAGAAGCGGAAAGAGACAATTTTTATTACTCGCTAATATCTTTATTTGTGCCTTTTAGAGACGAGAGCACACTTGTAATGGAAGGAGAAACAATGGAAGAAGCTTTTAGGCATCACAGAGAAGCATCTATCTGTGGCATTGAAAATCATTTCAACAAACTACAGAAATTATTAGAAGCTGAACGTAATTGGAAGAAAATAGTCGATGCAAGAAATAAAGCTGGTTTAATTGAACAAAAACTTCCTGATAACAAGGAAGATGATTAGCCTCAATTACTAGGTGAAATAATGGAAGCAGTAGCTGATATTGCTGACATGCATATAATAAATGCACCTAATTTAACATTAGAGCAAAGAGAGGCAATGCTTAATGTAGATCAAAAAAGAATTTTTGATAAAATTAAGTCATCTTATAAGTCAAAAAG
>NW_003546356.1:134073-138608 GCF_000090795.2 Amphimedon queenslandica | reverse complement strand
CTATTGATATGCTTAAGAGCCGCATATTTAAGGTTTCAATACAAGAAAAATATAAGGAATTGAAAAGTGAAGGAACAAATCCTCCAATTTGCCTATTTTTTAAGGTAGATGCCTGCCAAAAAATCAATGAATTAATGTTAGAAGGTTTAGAAACTGATAAAATAGAATTGGCATGTGTTGATGTCATTGATGAAAGTGGCAGCACAGCAAAATTTGACAAAAAACAAAAAAAATTAGAGAAACTAAAAGATCAACCAAGCAAAACAGCTAGTTTAGAAACTGTATTGTTTTTAGCTGCAGGCTGTAGAGTAATGCTAAGACGTAATAATGATGTGACTGTAGGATTAGTTAATTGTGCCACTGGTACAGTAATGGTATTTATGCTACACGTATCTCAATCAAATTTGATCATATTGATGTACCTTGTGACATAGAAAGGGTTACATCTAGATTTATGCTATCTAAGAATTTGTATATACATAGGAAACAGTTTCCCCTTATACTTTCTTATGCTATTACTATACATAATAGTCAGGGCCTCTCACTAGATACAGCCATTATTGATTTATCGACTGATGTTTTTGGGGATGGTGTGGCATATGTTGCATTGTCTCTTGTACGCACATTAAATGGATTACATTTATTATTGTTTGATCCTCTCTCTGTTACAGTTAGTAATCCGTGCATTAACAAAATTAACTGCCTCATAAGAAATTTTCGGAATGACTTACCTCAAATCATGAAAAGTAAAGGAAATAAGAGAAAGATTCAAGTGACTGGTATAATTGATGATGGTGAACCTTGTAGTAAGAATGCCAAGGTGTCTGTAAGTCATGTACAAAGTACTAGTAACAGCACTGTTAGTAGCAATAAACGTAAGAGTACTGATTTGCAAAAGTCTAATCGCTCCAAAAAAGTAAATTATGTGACGATAATGCTTTAAATAAGCCTTGCCCCCGAAAACAAAAAGTTGATGTAGACAGTAGTACTGACAATACTGCTTTGGCAGTGCCTCGCTCAAAAAAGATAATAAATTAATTGTTTCAATTAATTTGAAAGACCTAAAAACCAAATTTAATGTCAAAGATCATGATAGTTGTAGTAGTCTCATTGTATCTATAAATCTCTCAAACATTAAATGTAAACCAAAAGATGATAAAACCAAGTGTGTTGTAAGAAATGACCATTGTAGTAGTAGTTTGATTGTATCTATAAAACTCTCAAGCATTAAATTAAAGACAAGTAATCCAAAAAAGATGATATCATCTTTACTTATGAAGAGCCTCCCAACCCAGATATTGTGAGAAGGAGACAATGTGATTATGTTTATTACCCTGGTAATGAAGAATATCAATAAAGTGGTGTGACATTTTAAATCTCAAATTTGTCACAGCTGCTGGAATCTTACCTGGTAGTCCAACAACACCATTGTCAGATGAAAGAGTTCCTAATAGTACTTTTGATGTCCCTGGTGATGGGAACTGTTTATTTTATACCCTTTCATATGTCATTACTGGGTCAATTTCTCAGCATTACGAATTACATAAAGCAATTGTTAGTAATATGCCAAACTTTGAAGAAGTATTGTTTAATAGTACATTAAGTGCAACCAGATATTCAAGCATATATGATTATATAAATAAGTCTAAAATGTATAGAAATTGTGTGGGCCACTGACACGGAGATTATTACACTAACTGCAATATTAGGTACAACCATATATTCATATTTACTAACTCCTACTTTTGTTGGCTGGGCTTGATATGGAATCCAAACTTTATATGGCATTCCTTGTGATACTAATACACCTGCTTTGTATTTGAAGCATGTTGGTACTAATCATTTCCAAGCAGTTAAGTCTATTAATATTTCTTAAGCATTGATTGATGATGGAAGTGGGTATGGTGTATGGGAGGTCCATCATCTTAAAAACATTGGTTGTTTAATGTGACTTATATTTCACTGCATGTGCAATGTGAATGATGTGTGAGTGTGAAAACCATTGGTGCATATCCACCCAGTATTGCTCAGTATCAAGGGATCAAACTGCATTCAGTATGTGAGATTAATCGATGTATAACAGTGAATATTGATTACTTGTTGCTATAATGGCAGGGAGAGGGTGTGAAAGAGGTTTGGTGTTGCATTGACTCAAATTTGTGTGACTATCATTTATGTAGGACAGAGGGTTAGGAAGGGAGTCATTATCAAATCTGGATCTTGTTTGTGGCTTGTGCTACATGTTTATTACAAATAACAGGTGCTTATGGATCTGGGCGCTGCTGAAAAAATTTTGAAGGACAAGATAATTTTTCGAGTAAAATTAAAAGTTATTATACATGTAGTATTATTCAAGCAGTGATTCTGTACACATATTAATGATTATCATGCATGTTAATGCTGCCATCAATGCTGTGCACATTACATATGTGTAAATGCTTGCCAGCGATGTTGCGCATAATGCTGCCATCAATGCTGTGCGCATTATTAAGTTAATGCTTGCCGGCTGATGTTGCGCATTTGAATGATGCTGCCATCAATGCTGTGCGCATATTAAATGCTTGCCAGCTGATGTTGCACATCTTTTATTGATGATTGTTGTAACATGTGCATGTTTTCATCAACATAAAAATATTGTTTGCACATTAAAATTGTTCATGTTTATACACAGTGTTATGTTATATTAAGCAGGTCATGAAAGTATCTTAACTGAGGATAGCATTAGTAAGCAATATCATGTCTAAAATACATGCATGCCCATACATGTATGATCCAATCAGAAATATTGTAGAAGTTACCATTATCATTATTATTTAGTATTCACATTTATGCTTTTGACAGGTACTTGCTTGGCACAAGGACTACAATGTGGTGTTAAAGAGTGAGGTTTGATGTAATTAATAATAAAGTTTGTTCACCATTACTGTTTGTGCTATTGTAATTATTAGCCTGTGAGTTTACACTGCTAACTTTTGATGTGTTTCTATTACTATGCTTTACAGGTAAATACAGCTGGGAATGATTTGCTGATTCAGCAATGCCTTTGCTTGATATTGAAATGTGCAATATAATGAAAGGTAATTCTGTATTTAGATTGTTGTAAATAAATTTATTTATTTATTAAGTTTAACTTAATGTTTTGTTGCACCTTCTTGATTAGTAGTTGTATCACGCGGTAGGACGTGCCAGTTTACATATGTATAGGTTTTATATTACTTTATATAGTCTTAGCAATGGAATATGTAGTAAGATGGAGATTATTGTGAGATGTCTTATGTACTTTAGTATAGGTTATGATTCTAGGTTACATACTTTATATTTGTTTCATGATTATATCATTAATTATGGCCACAGTAAGTACTTTCCTTACTCAATATAAATGAATGCTTGCCAATGCATCATTTGTTTTGTGCATGCATGTTCTCATTAACAATACAAAAAAAATTGTTAATTCAGGGCACAGGCCACCCCATGCTCAATACCTGTTGGTATGGGATGGAGGACCCGGGCACGCCAAAGGGGGTCAATTAATACCCCAAATAAACCCAGCCAACTGATGCACCCCTAAATTACCTTAATTTGCTAACACACAATTTCTCGCATTTAGGGTTAAACTCAATTAGGGGTTAGATTTATTTAGGGGTTACCTCCATTATGCTGCCCATGCAGTACCCCAAAATTAGTCATAAATAAATCATGGGTGAACACAAATGGGCGTGTCAGTAACAGGAGGCCCCACCCATACCCAGGCCCGGGGACCTCGTCACACCCTGTAGGTGGAAAAAAAACCATAACCAACAACTATTGAGGCAGGTGGGAGGGAGAGCAACAAGAAGACTACCACACTTTGCCACACGCTTCAAATTGTGCCACGCCTACCCAGGCCCTCCCCATTCATTAACTACATTTAAATTTATCTAAATTTCGTTTAATTCAGGGTACAGGCCCCCCATGCTCAATACCTGTTGGTATGGGATGAAGGACCCGTGCACGCCAATGGGGGTCAATTAATACCCCAAATAAACCCAGCCAACTGATGCACCCCTAAATTACCTGAATTTGCTAACACACATTTTCTGGCATCTAGGGTTAAACTCAATTAGGGGGTTCGATTTAATTAGGGGTTACCTCCAATATGCCGCCCATGCAGTACCCCAAAATTAGTCAAATTAATCATGGGTGAACACAAATGGGTGGGTTGATAACAGGAGGCCCCACCCATACCCACCAAGAAACAGGCCAACGAAGACCAAACACAAGCCGCAGATGAGGGTTGACCATTTCACCCACTTATTATCCCTAACCCCACTGTTCCATAAAAGTAGAAAAACAATAACAAAAAACAATAAAAAAGCAATCAAAACTGCAACACATCACAACAGGCACACAAATAGAAAAACCCGCCATCAAACCCAGTGTCAAAACCACAACCCTGTGCCCAGTCCCTGTTGAACTAAGCCCGCCAGACTGCTCCCAAATGTTGCCAGCTGCTGCTGAGGGGTTCGAACGTACACTGGAAGGCAGAGCTAGACCAT
>NW_003546356.1:129632-132758 GCF_000090795.2 Amphimedon queenslandica | reverse complement strand
CATGCAGCTGCAGGTGAGCTTCAAACAAGCATAAGCACCTAACTAAGTGGAGCAAGTGAGCATCCTGAGCATTCCTGATAATAACAACAGCCACTGCTGCTTCATTATCGAATTAGCAACAGAAGCGGGCGCCCCGATGGGCAGGGCCCCAAGTGACCACTGCCAGTACAACAGGGATCAACTCCTTCACTGCAATGGACAGGTCAGACATAGACTCTGGCCAGTGTAGCTGAAACCACCTAGCACCACAATATGCACCACACCCCCACGAGCCAAACGCATCCGAAACCACCACTATATCTGACCTCTGCAAAGGAATAAACCTCACTCCATTCCAATGAGACAAAAGGAACTGCCACCAGCGAAGTTTAGCAAAGAATGCCCTGTTCAACCGTATGTGGTGATTGTACTGCCATCCTCCCTGCAACAAATTGATGATGCAATGCAGAAATGCTCTGCCCGGAGGGATGACCTTAGCGGCGTCCTGCAGCTTCCCGACGAGCAACTTCAAGTCCCGGTGCCAGCACCACCTCTTCTCAAACCAGCCGAGCAACATCTCCTGCAACCTGTTTACTTTCTCCTGTGGGAGCCGCAGCACCCCCTTGGATGAATCAATCTCGAACCCCAAGAAAACCAAGCTAGTGGTAGGGCCCTCACACTTGTCCTCCGCTAATGGGACCCCCAAGTCGCTAGCAACCGACCTTACGATCTCCAGGCTCCTGGCTCATTCTGTCGTACCACTTGCCCCTAGCACAATATAATCGTCTAAATAGTGGTCCACGTACAGCACCTCGGCCTGCTGGAAACACCACTCACTGACATCAGCCACAGCAATAAAGATCTTGGGGGCTGAGCACAAGCCAAACGGCAAGGCGGAGTCCACAAACACCTGTCCCTCCCATTTCCAGCCCACAAGAGGCCTATCAGCTGAATGTACGGGGATCATTCGATACACTGATTTGATATCAATCTTGGCCAATAACGTGTCCACACCCAAATCAGCTATCACCTCCGCTACCCTGTTAACGGACGTATACTCCAACGAGCAGAGAGCAGGGTCCACCCCGTAATTGACGCTCGAACCCTCTGGAAAAGATAGGTCGGTAATCATTCTCCATTGCCCAGGAATATGCCTCTTGGGGACCACACCCACTCTATTTACGTGCACAGGATGACAGTCCAGTATTGAAGCTGGTAGGGGCCCCAGCTCTCTCCCCACTGCCAATTCTCACTGAAGGTACTCCGCTACCACCTGCGACTGCTGATATGCCAATGGGAGGTCCCTTGAAGCTGCAGTCACTATGCATTGCCATCTAAAGCTAATTCTGAACCCATCCTGGAGCCCACACAGGACATAGCGGGCAAGCTGCTGATCAGGAAGAGCCTGAAGCCTTGCACGCCATGCCACAATGCGCAGCACCAAAGGTGACTGGATTCCCCCAAGTCCCCTCACTGTACTGCTAGCACACCCCTGGCGACCCAACTCAAGTAACTCAGGCATATACTGATACACTCCTAAGTGATAACAAATTATCATGTGCGAAAACAAAACACTAATAATTGAGCAAAATCATTGAGGTAAATGACAAGACTAGGTTTAATGAGCAGTGAGTTAAGGAGTTAGCATAGAGCACATCGAGCCATTAGGGGGCAGGAGCTTGTTGCTGGCTTTTCCAGATATGTGGACACTGGGAGGCTGGGTGTGAACCACACCTGCAGTTGGAGCAAATATGGGCATAGCGGCACTCCATATAATGGCATGAATTGCCCTTGGTACTATTGAAAAGCCCACACAATGGGATACTCCCTGTGGGAGCAGGTACGTCGTGCTTCTGTCTCAGTTGCCACTCCTCAGATGCCAGGGGGCACGAACGGGCATTGTGGGTATTGGCTAAGCAGTGAGTACACCTCCAACGAATTTTAGCTTGACCAGTGAAGGCCTCGTTATACAAAGTGGCATCAATAATTCCCCAATTGAACGACCCTTGGGCGGCAACCTGTCGCCTGAAGGCTCGTCGTAAGAGACCCAGGTAGTACCCTCAAAGTTCTGACTGGCTCGCATGATGGTTCTTAGGTACTGAAACATGTGCTGGGCCTTCTCCGGGTAACGAGAGATTATAACACCAGCCATCAATGAGAAGCACTTTACCAAGACCTTAATCTCCATTACCGGTGGGCGGGGGATTGGAAGTTGTGCAGCTGTATCCTCATAGCGCCAGGCATCTGGAAGTAGCTCAATCATGTCCACAAAATGGCCCTTGAGAATCTTCTCTGCCATCTTAGGGGACACTACTCCTCCCCAGTTAGTTGACGGAGGAGCCGTTGGGAGCTGCTGCTGTGCCAAAGAGAGCTGAGGCGGAGGGATCTGGACATGCCCACCAGCCATCTGAGTTGTGAATGTTGGAGCATGACCCAACCCCTCTGGATCTGGTAGCTGACCCAAGGTACCTGGCAAAGCAAAATTTTAGCATAATGTAAGCCCAGCAGCACAAACAACCAAATAAGCCCATGGCATGAGCCAGCAAGCAAGTGATGAAGAGCAGCCAAGCCACAAGCAATAGGACAAGGGAAAATAGCAGCAAACAACAAGCAACAGGGCAATGGACAACCGTACCCAGAGGCAGCAATAAAGCAACAGAGCAGAGAGTGACAGAGCAGAAAGCAAATACAACAGAGCAACTGAGCAAGGGGCAGGGAAAGACAGAGCAGATAGCAGCAGAGAAGCAATGGAGCTAGCACCAAAGAGAGAGAGAGAAAAGAAAAGAAAAGAAAAAAACGAAAAAAAACTGACCTTTAAGTAATCCTGTACGGCGGACTCCTGTGATCGGGCAGCCTCTGCCACTCTCTGGGTTTGGATCAGCCGAAGCACTCCTTCTCGCCCCTCCACCAGTACCTCTCACGGGGGAGCGTGACCTGTCTCGACCTAGGGCTACCCTGCTAGGATCTCCTCGAGGAATAGCTTCCCCCGGACGTAGCCACTCTGCCAAAAATCTTAGCTGATCTTCAGAAAACGGATTCACCATCACAGGACAGTGCAAGACCTCTAATCTGATGAAAGACGACACTATACCACAGAGCAACAAGAAGACTACCTCGCGTTGCCACGAACTTCAAACTGTGCCACGC
>NW_003546356.1:127684-129622 GCF_000090795.2 Amphimedon queenslandica | reverse complement strand
GCACATTGTAATGTATTCATGTGGTCTGTTAATTTGTATTTGCACAATGCAAGGCTCGTAAAAGAAACTTGATTTGAACAACATGATTCAGCAAATCGAACGGTGTATGTCTTAATTACATGTACAGTGTATGTACATATACTTGTATGAGTCAATCATAGCTTAATATGCTTTGTGGAGCTATACATGTCATATATGTATATTAATTGTTGATAAATGCTTGTATGCTACTGTCAATTTGTTAGTATATGTTGTATAATTTCACATTCATAATTAACACAGGTACATATTTTACACAAGGACTGCATTGTGGTGTTAAAGAACAAGGTCAGACTTGGAAAGAGACTTGAAAGGTGAAGGGTTATTCCTCTTTGTGAGCAGATGTATCTTATTAGTGGTTTGTAATGTATGTTTGCCCGACAAACATAAGTTATATCATGCATATACATGTACATATTTAGTATAGCATATATATCCTGTGTGTTTACATTACTTGTTGTTGATAATGTTTCTTTCTTACTTTGCTTTAAGGTATTTACAGCTACAAATGATTTAATGATTCAGCAATAACGTGTAATAATACTTTCATAGCATAGTGAATGTCTAAGTCTATTTTCTGATTTCGTTTGTGGTAACTAAATTAATTTCTAATAAATAATCATCATTGTAACATTAATTTGTTTTAGCTCTTTGATCAGTTGTGCTTTCACACTGGAGGAGATGTCAGTTTCCAGCTGCACAGGTTTCATATCGTCATAGTCTTAGCAATTGAATACATAGTAAGATAGAATTTCGTGAGATTCCATAGTTTTTTATTATTGTGTTATAAGATATGATCCAAAGCTATAATTCTTTTTTATGATTAATATTGATTATCTGATTAACTATGGCCACGGTAATTTTCTTTACTCGTCAATATAATTAAGTAATGTATATCACATGTATTTGTATTACAGGAAGATTGAAGCTCAAGAATTGAATTGTTTTGCGTTGTTGAACAAACACAAATTTTAAGCATTGCTTTTATATTTTCTTTTTTGGCTTTACGCTTAAAGATATTTGACTTTTATTATAAGTTTTTAATTTAAGAACAGTTACCGTTATAGATCTACATGTAAATAATAATTTGTTATAGTTCTTTATTGCGTTGCTGTTTCTCCTGCCCCTGCCCCTGCCCCTTCCTTTTGGCCTGCCTCTCAGAAGATTGTTGTACTAAAGTAAAATGGAATAGAAAGGTGATAAATTGGTATGTATATAAACTGCAGATAATAAGTAAAATAATCTTACAATTTCTCTATTGACTTGGCGTAGCTGCCATATGATGAGCTGCCTTTGCCTTTGCAGAGCAGCAACATCAAGAGGAGCTCCAGCTGTATGGAGTGGTGGAGCAGCAGGGGAATGTGGCGGAGGACCTCCACACAGCAGTGGAGGACCACCAGCCACTGGTGGCGGATCTCCAGCCAGCGGTGGAGGACCTCCATCAACTGGTGGAGGACCACCAGCAACTGGTGGAAGACCACCAGCCACTAGTGGAGGATCTCCATCCACTGGTGGAGGACCTCCAGGTACTGGAGGTGGCCGAGGAATTGGTGGTGGTGGTGGTGGTGGTGGTGGCGGGCCTCCGGGAGGTGGTGGTGGAGGCCCTCCAACTACTGGTGGTGGTGGAGGAGGAACTCCATGATGCTCATCATAATCCATAAACTATAAGCAAACATTGAGATAGCAAATGTAAGTTTGTAACTGAACTGACTTGCTTTTTCAAAAAAAAAGTTGCAAAGCAAAACAGCTGAATTTAGTTTGAGAGCTGTGAGCGGAAACTGAAAAATGAAAAATGGCAACTGAACTGAAGCTGAATGTAAACTTAAATAGTTTCAGAACAGGAAATAGATCTTAGTAATGACAATAATGGTTAATGACTATGAGCTAGGCTATGCATGT
>NW_003546356.1:122157-125594 GCF_000090795.2 Amphimedon queenslandica | reverse complement strand
CGTTACTTGTCTGGATCAGGCAAGAGGATATTATTGCAAATGGCAAGCGCAGTTGCGTTTAACCCACGTAATGTGCAGAGACGCGAGAAAGTGCATGTCATTTTAGACACAGGGAGTCAAAGGTCATACATTACAGAGAGAATGAGAGACAGATTAGCATTACGTCCATTAGGCCAGCAAGACATTTCAATATTAGCCTTTGGCTCAAGGGAAGGACAGGCCCAGTCCTGTGATTTAGTTAAGATTGGTCTTGAGACAAAGTCGGGACCAAAGCTTGAGCTGAAATTACTTTCAGTCCCACACATATGCGAGCCTTTGTCAAGTAGCGCGGTACATTTAGAGAAGTATTTTGCCTTGCAAGACAGTGACCTAGCAGACACTTTGACATACACAGGTCCTATAGAGCCACAGATCCTGATTGGTTCTGATCAATATTGGAATATTCTTACAGGGGAGATTGTTCGCAGTGAGAAAGGACCAGTGGCTGTGCATACACGCCTGGGTTGGGTCATTTCTGGACCAGTCGAGACTGATATCTGTGATACCAAGCCAACATCTTTAGTAACACATATTCTTAAGGTTGATTTGGAGCCAGAGAACAAAAGATTGGATAATCAACTAAAAAGATTTTGGGAACTTGAAGCACTGGGGATTGCAGATAAGGAAGACTTTGTGCATGACCAATTTAAAGAGATTGTAGCCTTCAAACATGGAAGGTATGAAGTATCCTTGCCTTGGAAGAATCCTTATGTGACATTGCCTGATAATTTAGAGCTTGGTATGAGGCGGTTGAAGAACTTATTGAAACGGTTGAAGCAGAACCCTGAATTACTTAAAGCCTATGACACTGTCATAAGAGATCAACTGGACAGAGGAATTGTGGAAGTAGTGGAGAATCCACTGAAAGCAAATGTGACCCGATATGAGAAAACCAGGCTATCTGCGGGAATTATCATTTTGAGCTATGGGCTCATAATCACGAAAAATCTTTACCTGGGCGAAATTCATTTTATCACATAAACATGTTATATAAACAAAATCCTTTCATTTGATACCAAAATCAGGGGTAGCGAAGCCTTCTTTGCCGAGTTATAAGCCCTTCGACATTTTACCTTGATTGTGCACGGAGAATGTTACACGGAGCGACCACGGAATAAAAACGGAGGGCTTTAATGCGTCATTAGGTAACCATGGAGTCTTTATAGCAACTATTTAAAGTATAACAAAGACGAAGAAGACTACTTATAAAAACTATGGCTACAGAAAGAGACATTGCTCGCTTGTTAAATGAAGAAATAGGTCCTCGAGACAGTGACTACGTTGCTTCAGTTCTTGGGGACTACTTTTGTGATGAAACTAGTGGTAAGCTTATTCATAACACTGTTTACATACTAACTGTGAATAGCGGTTAGCTATCACAACAATGACATTCCATCACCTGTATAAATGCACAATATTATTATATTAAACTTAGTTATACAGTGTATTTGTTAATTGATAGAGACAGACTATGAAGCAGTAGAAGATATGGAAAAAGAAGAGGTAGAGGAAGGGAAAGAAGAAGAGAAAGAGACAAAAGATTGTGATGAAGATATTAATCCACCACTGTTTGATCCTGAGGTGGCTGTGGAGCTACAAGTATCAGATCTTGATTTAGAATCAGCGATGCCTGATGCTCCAGCTACTTCAACTACTCACTCTGGTGATGACATGAGAAAGGAAGACCTACAGGAGGAAGAATTATCAAAGTTCTTTGAACATGGATGTGGTTGCTCAGATAATTGCTATGCACTGTTCAGTCACTCTTACATAAAAACATATAGATGTGACATACAAGCCATGGCAAAGCCTGTTCAAGAAATTGCTATTATGAGTCAAATGGCAGCAACATCTACCATGGGGGGATTGTCGACTGGCAACCACAGGAGACAGAAAGAGAGAAAGAGGCAATTTTTTATGTTCATGCATCAAGGTCATAAGGTTTGTAACTATGAGTGACACAACACAAAATTAATCGTTTTTCAACTAGATATGTAGAGTAACATTTCTGAAGCTACATGCATGTGGCAAAAGCAGGTTTGAGGAAATCATAAAAAACTACAGAATGAATGGATTAATACCAAGGTATGAATGGACTTACAAATTCAATGTTATGTACTTAACTTTATTAGAGTTCACGGAAATGCTGGAAAGACACCAAACCATGCTTTGACTTATGATGATATTCTCCGGGTTGTTGCTTTCATCAGAAATTATGCTGAAGTCCATGGAATCAGTCTTCCTGGAAGAATGCCTGGAATGAAAAGTTACGAGAATAAGAAGTTCTTACCATGCAGTACATCTAAAAGGCAGGTATACTTAGAGTATGCGGAATCATGTGAAGGGCTTTATGTGAAAGCATGTGCTGAAACAACATTCAACATGTTGTGGCGACGCTACCTGCCTTATATTGAAAAAATGAAGCCTATGTCTGACTTGTGTGCCACTTGTAAAGAGATAAGTGGACTGATTATAAGAAGTGCTAACATGCAATCAGATGAAAGGATAACTGAGGTAAGTCAGTATTGTAATAACACAAGTATTATTTAGAATTTTCAGGCAATGCAAAAGGCACTAGATCACAGAAGTCTAGTAAAAAAGGAAAGGGAGTACTATAAGGATGTATTAAAAGAGGCACAATTATTGTTAAAAGGGCTGTATACTGATGCAGCAAACAATTACAATCCCCCACTAACAAGGCCACTTGCTATGTTAAATATTGTAGCACATTATAGCTTCGATTATGCTCAACAGGTAACATTTTTATGATAATTATGAAAGTGTATCTAGCTTACTTACTTTTTTAAAGGTTCACTATCCTTCAAGTCCACTACAAGCAGGTCCAATTTATTTTCTTACTCCCAGGAAATGTGGCATATTTGGCGTGTGCTGTGAAGCTATCCCTCAGCAGGTTAATTTCTTGATCGATGAATCATTCGACACTGGTAAAGGGGCAAATCCTGTCATAAGCATGGTACATTTTTATTTGAAGAATCATGGCCTCAACTCAGTCAGTATCCATTTCAATGCTGACAACTGCACAGGGCAAAATAAAAATAATACAGTTATTCAAGTAAGTATATTACATGCACAATAATGAACATTTTAAATGTAATTCTTTATTTATTTTAGTACCTCTTATGGAGAGTCATGACAGGACTCAATGCGTCCATTTCAATATCCTTTCTGCCAGTTGGACACACAAAATTTTCTCCAGACTGGTGCTTCGGACTATTAAAGCAAAAATTCCGTAAAGCAGAGGTGGACTCATTGGATGACTTCATTCAAGTTGTAGAACAATCATCTGCTGTGAACAAAGCCCAACCAGTAGGAAGTAGCAATGGTGAACTCATTGTAGAAACACTTGACTGGTGTAGTTACTTTGCTACATTATTCAA
>NW_003546356.1:118166-119807 GCF_000090795.2 Amphimedon queenslandica | reverse complement strand
TAGACATGTCAAGTGACAGTCACTTGCATCCATTGAGTATTGACGTTTTTGACTACACTACTAAAGCATTGGATCCAAGTTCTCTCCTTTTGCATATCACAAAGCTATTACAGCCGTAATTATCTATATAATAGAATTGTTCTCTCCTCATTTTGCTAATAAACTTGGTTCTCTCTTGATCTTATCTCTCTCTCTGCTTTTGGTGAACTATTATTACCAAACGCTAGCGCTTGGTATGTAGGGTTGAGTTGGACGATTGCGCCCCCAAAATGGCTGCCACCCCAGAGCCATTGAGCCCTGTAAAATCTTCAGGAATTCTTTGTCACTTATGTTACAGTGCAGATGTCCTTTATAATTCTAGAAAAGGAAGGCAGTGTTATGAAAAGTGGTAAATAACGTCCATAAGATAGTTTTACAGCAAATGAATGCATTCACCAAATGTTCAGGTTTCTCCTTCTTCTTCTACAGTTAAGGCAGAACTCCTTCTAGACTTTATCATAGAAAGGTGATTTTACACCATTGTCTTGCATTTTAGAGACGCTAGTGCAGTGTGCGATGATTATTGTAGTTGGATGTAATGATTTTTTCTTGTTCTTTGAAGCACACATAGACTGAGCAAGTTGTTGGACACCATTTTCCTATAGTTATTGCGCATGCTCACAACAACAATACATTTGTGTGTCTCCAGTCTTTCCTAGTGGCTAGAGCTTCATTTCTCACCCAGCAGTTTCTGAGCAACTTCTCATTACAGACTGTGAACCCATTACAGAGTTGTCAGGTAATATCTCAGGGACACGGCAATATAAATTCTTAAGTCTCATCATGTCGTCTTGTATAACTATATATGTCATATCTTTTCTGTTTTTGTTCTGCAGTCATATTACTTGATAAACGAGTACTTTCTCTAGCTTTCTTCTCACACTCAGCCCCTTACTGTGTTCAGTGTGAGGTAATATCATGTACCTATTCATGCATAACTTATGAGATATAGTAATAGTTCTACTTTCACTACACTGAACTCATTCATCTTAAGTTTTATGTCTTGTATTTTGTTACAGTTACCGGCTTGAAACCAGTATCTACTTTTCCTGCCTTTGTACCCACATGTTTCTCTCCAATTTTCATATTAGCTAGTGATCCCTCTGTCCTTCTTCTCCCTCCAATCCTTTCAGTCTTCTATTTACTTCTTCACTTTCTTCTTTTCTTCTTTGTTTACTATATGTGACCCGATATGAGAAAACCAGGCTATCTGCGGGAATTATCATTTTGAGCTATGGGCTCATAATCACGAAAAATCTTTACCTGGGCGAAATTCATTTTATCACATAAACATGTTATATAAACAAAATCCTTTCATTTGATACCAAAATCAGGGGTAGTGAAGCCTTCTTTGCCGAGTTATAAGCCCTTCGACATTTTACCTTGATTGTGCACGGAGAATGTTACACGGAGCGACCACGGAATAAAAACGGAGGGCTTTAATGCGTCATTAGGTAACCATGGAGTCTCTATAGCAACTATTTAAAGTATAACAAAGACGAAGAAGACTACTTATAAAAACAATGGCTACAGAAAGAGACATTGCTTGCTTGTTAAATGAAGAAGTAGGTCCTCGAGACAGTGACTACGCTGCTTCAGTTC
>NW_003546356.1:113732-117215 GCF_000090795.2 Amphimedon queenslandica | reverse complement strand
GATTTGCATGATGAATGTAGTGATAATGAAATTGACACACAGCAAAAACAGAATTGCTGTTAAAGCACAAATTTTGATGCTAAATTTGTCCCCAAAATTAGAATGCTTTGAGGTGTTTTAAATTACATAAACAGCAGTTGTTAGGTGCTGAATTAGCACATACACTTCTATTTTGACACAAAAATGACAGCTACAAGTGTATTTAGAATGCCAATTTGCATTCTAATTTTGGGGACAAATTTAGCATCAAAAATTGTGCTATATTAGCATTCAGTTTTTTGTGTGCAGGGAATGTGACAAAACACCTATTCCTGTTGATTGTTATGGTCAGTGTCATCTCATTTCCATTATTTAAAGAGTGGAGCGAAATCTAAACAATGGAAATGCACTAATAATTGCAAGCAACTGAATGATCTTGAACATAATGTTGTTTTGGAAATTTTTGATGTATTTAAAAAACCCATCAATGTGCTGATGGACTATTTATATACCATGGATCATGGTTGCAATACTGAAAGGTACACCAAAAGATTTTTTGAATCTCATAATATTGATAGTGATGATGATACAGTAGAGTTTAGGCATCAAGGTCACAGCATGTCTTGCTATGATGACGACTCTGAATGTTACAGTAAGTTAAGGATTTTAAGATCAGCTTCAGTTCATTCCTCTGCTCTCAGAGTAACTTTTAAGGCAAATTTATCAAGTGCTACGTAATTATGGTAATATAATGGTTTTTAACTGTGCACTTGAAGGAGGTGATTATAAGGAGCTTTTGAAACTTACAGGTATTCACTCTTTTAATAGTCTATTCACTCAAGACGATAATAAAATTTCTGACTATATAGCATGTTCTGACAATACTGGCCTCAGAGATTCAGAACTTGAGCATCAGTTTTATGTGGAACATGCTTCATGAAGTGATAAATATCAAAAAGCAATCTATACTTTATATGACTGCCCTTGCTGCAGCTGTAAAATGTTACTTAGACGTGATACTATGTCTAAGATTGATCTTGCCACATCCTCAAATCCTATTTTGCAGCAACTCTTTCAGTACATCACATCACACAATCCCCCTTATCCATTGATGTGTTTCATATTTGTCCATATTGTAAAAATAGTATTGTTAAGAAAAATAAAATGCCAGCAAGCTACGTTTTGAATGGTTTACAAACTGACCATTTACCTCAAGAGCTTGCTAATTTAGATCAACTTAGTGTACAACTGATTCAGCGAGCAAAAGCATACCAGACAGTAGTTAGGCTTGGTACGTATACTGCAAAAGTACCAACATATACTTCACTCAAAGCTTATGAGGGAAACATGTTTTTCCTTCCCTTGCCTTTTCATGAAACTGAAAGGACTATTAATGAGATACAAGAAGATCCAAATTTAGCTGATCCTGAACTATACATCATTCTCAATGGTATACCTACAAAGAAAAAGGTCATTTGGCGCTCTCTTATTGACATCGCATCCCTCAAAGCAGCCATTACGAAATGAAAAGACATTAACTGGCTATACGCATCCGTTGATGATGAATCTCTTGACGAAACTGCTAAAAAAGTCCTTGAAATGTCAAATGATACCACTGTACTTTAGTTGAAGAAGCTACCAAAAAAGACATTGCTTCATTTCAATCGTACACAATTCGACAATTGGATAATCAATTAAGTACAGAATCTGATGTTTCTCAGTATAAGGTGAATAAAATTTGAGAAAATCCTTTAGACAACCAACAGAAACACCTTGATGTCATGTGTTTTCCTACTGTTTTTACAACTTGGAATTTTGGTGCCAATCATTCTCATGCAGTTACACTTACTAATGCAGAGTATATTAAATCTCGACTTCTTAATGTTGACTCGAGGTATAGGAAGAAGCCAGCCTATGTCTTCTTTCTGTTATAGGAGAAAGAATTAAGGGAGCTAAAAATTGGCATATGCAACACACTAAGAACAAGCAGTCAAAACATGTCAGCTCAAGCTATGCTAAATATGCTCAACAGTGCAGACAGAGAATTGGAAGCAAGTTTATGTACTGTACTCCACTCTGTTCATGGCACTAAGCAATTCTGGTTTAAACGAAAAGGAGATGTTGACTGTATGATAAGACAGTTTGGCTCTCCCACTTTCTGTTGCACTTTTAGCTGTCCTGAGTATGAATCTCTTGACATTCTTGAATATTTGAGGAAAATCAATGATGTCCCTGACTGGTATGACAATGGCAGATTATGCACTGTAGATCCAACTCCGTATCTCGCCAGTTTTCACATAAATTTCATGAATTTTTTTCAATCTTTATTAAGAAGGGGCAAGTAGATCACTTTTTTTGGAAAAAGGAGTACCAACAACGTGGTGCTCCACATTATCACGTCCTTCTTTGGATAAGGGATGCTCCTAAAATGGGTCAGGACAAACCTGAAGATGTCATAGCATTTATTGACAGGTACATTACCTGTCACATTCCTAATCATAATACTTGCACAGAATTACATAAGACAGGTATGTCCAAACAATTGCATAAATGTTGTGCCTACTGCAAAGAGAAATACAAATCGGGTAGTCACTATTTTCAAAAATGTACATTTGGCTACCCATGCCCTGTAACATCAAAATCAACACTTAAGGATGTTACCAAACATCTCAAAGCTCATCACAAATTATGATTTAAAACGCCATGAGGCTAAAACCAGGGTTAATGATTATAATCCACTGCTGCTACTACAATGGGGAGCAAATATTGATGTCCAATACATTAATGAAGCGTCACTTGCTTTAGCAAATTATGTGAATTCTTATGTCGCAAAAGCAGAAAAAAGCCACATGCAGGACTTGTGGCAGGAAATAAGTGAAACCAAAAGTGTATTCAGTCGACTGTAAAGCTTTGGCCTCAGGTGTATTTGTTCTAGAGAAAGTGGTTTCTATGAGGCAAGTGACATGCTTTTGGGAGACCATCTTAGTGAAAAATCTGATACTGTTCAATGGATCAATGTGTCTATGTCTGAAAACAGGAGGCGCACACTCATCACATATGCAGATCTACAGGCTCTAGCTGAAAATGATGTATCAACTCACAATATCTATTGCAACAATATATGTGATACATATTATCCTCAGAGTCCAGCACGTCTTGATGACATGTGTCTTTATGATTTTGCAGCCCACATTGATTTTTTCACAAAGACAAATCAGGAATGAGAACTTTTAAAGCATTAAGAAAGCCACGTCTTCCTAATCATTGGTTACATGACCCAAGAAAGGAGGATGAAAAAGAGAAATACCACTATTCTTTAAAACTCCTTTTTGTACCCTTTAGAGATGAGCCTTCCCTCATAGTAGATGATGAAACTGCAGAAGAAGCATTTGATCACTTAAAAGCATCCAATGACAATGCTTCTTTTCATCATGCAAAACTGCAACAAATGTTGCAATGCAGAACTCTCATTACAGAAATAGACGAAGCAAGAGATGCTTGTCG
>NW_003546356.1:107585-109027 GCF_000090795.2 Amphimedon queenslandica | reverse complement strand
CATTATTGTTTCTTTATCATGAACAGTCAAAATTCATTGCAGTTCTTGTCATTTTACTGTTAAGAAAAACATTACCCAGTCATAAGTAAGAAATAATAATGCTCATCTATTATAAAGGCAGTGAACACATAGTAACAATTAACTTGTTCTTATTACTTTTATTTGCATTTCCTTAGAGTCTATCTTCTCATTGTAAAACACCTTTTATGGCGATGTCTATCAATATTATGATCATAGTTATCTGTGTCTCTTTTACAACTCTCATCATAATAACTTACCTTTAATCATCAATGGCTCATTTTCCATTGTATCAAAATGACAAAAAGTAACATCTATTTACACAATCACAGCGGCTGTCACAATTATTAATACATATTTTATAGTCGGTTTCAGTCGAGAAGAAACCACCACCACCCCTAATAACTTTTTGTCACTAATGCTAGCAAATTGAAATTTGGTATAGCTGCATCACAGGTTCTTCCAAAAATCCTTACCAATTTTTAAGTTTCTAGGTACTCTGGAAGGGTCTAAACGAGTTCTTCCTCTTGAGATGAAAGGAGCCGCCATGACCAATTGTGTGCGTCACTCTGATGAATATAATATGCATCTCATTAAATTTAGTCAAAAAATAATGTTTTTTATTTAAAAAAAAAAAACAAAACATATCAAGCTCTCTAGACCTACTAATATTCAACAAGGAGCTTTCTCTTGAGGATAATTCTTGCTACATCACTCCACAGCCTCCTCGATCTTAGTTGTTCTTCGTTGCCAGTACACTCGTTGATTCACCGGTATTCCGAGCTCTATACCAGCTAAAAACAGGCACCAAAAACAAGAAAAGGATAGATGGAGGTAGAAGCAACCACTGTAGAGGTGCAATAGATATTAAAGTAAGTTAAAGGAGAAGAAACGCTCGAAGAATGACAGAGCTTGCAGATCGCAGACATGTTTAGGCGTAGCTACACGTGACGTTTTAATGACAAAAATATTGATTTACTTCCGTTTCTTCTCAACTGAAACCGACTATACACTTTTTAGATGAAACATTATGCTTGTCATTTTTTACTTCTCAATCATCATAAAGCAATGTCCCTAGTGACACTATTCCTGTAATCAAAAAAGTCAGTCATATTTGCATATTTCACTTATTCTAAGAAAACAATCTACAATTATTACTTTGCTGTACATAATACAAAATGAAGACAGAATTTAAGTAGAGAACATGACAACCCATAGTACCAAATCTAAAACTATATGTGTATAACATAATAATTTACTCTCTTGTAAAAAGAGTTAATTCCTTCACATGGACACTAATAGCAAGTACACAACTGCATGTATGCCAAATGTTCTCTAACACATGATGAATACTGTTTGACTGCCAGCATTCTTACATTAACCAAATCTTTCTATATCACTTTCATATACAGTTACTTTTACAT
>NW_003546356.1:103190-104793 GCF_000090795.2 Amphimedon queenslandica | reverse complement strand
CAAAACATATGGTCATCACTTCTCAATGCTCACATATATGCATGTTACATAGTGTTTACCTATACATTGTTCACATGTCCCTTCAAGACACAACCCTATGTCACTCTTCACATTACAACCAACTGCACTACCCAGCAACATAATGATTATGATGTCAACATGCCCATATATGGTCATGAACTCTCAATACTCATACATATTTCTTACCTTTGTTCACGTCTCATCAAGACAAGTCTATGTCACCTTTCACATTACAACCAACTGCACTATGATACTATTATAATTGTCAACAAACCCTTCCTAACACTGTTATACTATGCAATAATTGAAGCAAGCAACTACATCTATAAATGTGTATACAATATATCTTGCACATAAAATACACACATTGTGAACAGGCACCTAATAAAATCACTTCACAATGTATGACATACTTAATGCTTTACACTTTTGTTGTACACGTACAATGACCACAATAAACCTTAATGAATAATTACAATTCCTTTGTACACTTGTCGCAAATGGACAAGTAACAATCAACACCCATTTCTGTGTATTGTATATACATGTACAACCAGGTCCCTCATGTTAATCATTGCACATCTCATTCAATACCCATTCACAAACCTAAGTACCATTATTGAATTAACACGCCAATGATGATATACACTTACATCACTTACAATACAATTTACCAATACATTTATATTCTCCATTCAATTTCACTTCAATACACACTCTCTCTGTATTTCTCTCTCTTTCTTTGTCTGCCTGTATCTGTATGTCCCTCGCTCTCTCTCTCTCCCTCCCTTTCCTCCCTCTCTCCCCTCCCTTCCTTCCTCCCTCTCCCTCTCTATCTCCCATGTCTGTCTTATTTCTGTTTCATCATCAATATACTGTAGTACATAACACATTTACCATTCTCAGAAGTAATGCCACATTTTGTTATATCATGTATCATTGACTTTTATATATCACTACATACAATATCATATTTCTTTTAAAAGCATTCTTTTTAAAATAGAAACACAAAGGTTCAAACAAATAAAATTGCATAATGGGTATTCATTTCCCTATTCTTCTTTTTTTTGAAGGAGGCATAGGTGGCCCTATTGTACCATTCATTTTCTACAAAAAATACAAAACTTACTACTACTATACTGTCTATTTTCAAACTGACCATTTCTATTCTCAAAGATCTTATATGATACACATTGATCTGCCTTTTCTGTTGCAATTCTTCTATTTCTTGATCTATCCTTTTCACCTCCCTCTCCTCCTCCAATATTTCATCACATTTCTACACACAAATAGTTATCTATACAACAATTACACTTACAGCCTTTGCCTCCTCATCAGTAATTCCCTCCTTTGTCTTCTTAGTCTCAGCTCCCTCTTCATCCCTGCTTTCATCAGACGCCATTTTTCTTTCTCTTTATCCTAATATTCATTCTCTTTATATACACAAATTCTGTCTCACCACACCCCTCACAACTATTCATTGTAAGGTATTAAAATATCACATCACTCCATCTCATAATCATTCCTCTGCCTCAAACTCTCCTTATAGCATTACCTTCCAACAAACAACTTTTTAACTCTA
>NW_003546356.1:100709-102817 GCF_000090795.2 Amphimedon queenslandica | reverse complement strand
AATAATTTTTTTAATTTTTTTGTCTAGTTATTATCTCTCTCAACTTTAATACCATAAATGTTACTCTACTAACTTAGTGTCTCTGCTTTCTCTAAATGATTATTAATAATAAAAAATTTTAACAGCTAAGTACTATAGACAGTGAAATAAGTTAATAGAGAAATACTTAAAGTATATATTGCACAAGGAATAATAAATTGTAGGGACTTGTGTCCTGTTGACTCATGTTGATTATTAAAATCATTTTATCATCACAGTCAAAGATGCTATTTTACAATTAGAGCTTCAGACACAAGAAAGGCAACTTTATTTGCTTTATTGGCCTATAAATGAACGATATAGTATCAAGAAAGTAAAGGGTGGATCATGCAATATTAAAATTCATAATAGTTATGGAAAAAAGAGGCACAGCTAACATTAATACATTTAGTTTATCAATACTATGAAGAAATAAGAGTAACTCATGACTCCACTTTCACAATAATTGCTTGTAGATTTGTGCAGCACACAAGTCCAAATGAGTGTTTAATTTTAATAACAATACAAGCAAAACAGACCAAACAGAATGGCTGCATGAGACAACAAAACATTTCTTCAATGTGAATAAACTATAAACAATTCAAACTGTAAACTCATGCAATACAGCACTAACAACAAGAAAATGAAAAATGCAATTAACAAAATCAATGAGATAAGTGCACTACTAGATTCTATATGTTGCTAATAACACGTAAATTTAGTGTATGCTGGAGTCTAAAACACATGCCTAAAATCTACCATTGACGGTGCTGTAAAATAAATGAACTGGTAAAAGGTGAGGCTAAATAAAAGGTGTGGCTTAAATTAGGCATGGCCTACATATGAATGCCAGTTGTAATACTGACAAAATGCTTCAATTTTTTTATATTTATACACAGTTTATGACGCAATAGTTATGCTCTGATTGTTACATACCACCTTGTTTGTAGCACCTCAACTTCAAAAACCTCTGACCCCTCTTTCTAGAGAACAGGACCTTGTGTAAACTGCCACAATAAGCAATGTTTGAGCAACCATTAAGACAAATTTCCTACACATTAAATCAATAGAAATTTTAAATCTATCGTTTGATGTGTTGTATTGCATTATTACCTTTGTCAAGAGAGATTTACTCAAAATCCTGACTACATTTAGCAACATTACTGGCTCATGCTGCCTTGGAGAAAACAGATGAAGTAAACTGCAAAAAAAATTTTAGAAAATATTTTAATTTATACTGGGGCTTTTCAAGACTTAAGGACAGAGCAGCAAGGATTTGAAAACAGTGAAAAAGATACCATTTTGCAAACACACATGCAAACTGACAGGACAATTGTAGCACCCTCAACTATACGCCTATGGCATGGGTAAGGACAATATACACAAGCCACACAATGACTTACTTCAAATGAAGAATGTGAAAGTTCAAGAAGCTTTAGTGGTACATGCTTTGATAGAAGCGAGACAGGTTGCAAAACTGGCAAAGGAAACAACAAAAAATATTAGCAATTTTATTAAAACAAAACACAAGCAACCTTATGACTTACTTTAAATGAAAATGTTGAATTCAAGATGCTTAGTGGTTGACAGAAATTGCCTACAGAAAATCTTACAATTAAAGAGGTAAAGATAATAAAAACCAAATATTTTTTATTATAAAGGATAAACATACAGTTTGCTACCCCAAGAGCTTACTTAAAATGAAGGTTGTAACTTCTAGATTTTATTATTATGGTAGACACTTTGTGAAAGCAGCGAAACAAACTGCATAGATGATGCTAGTAAAAACAGGCAAGGATAACAACATGTCATTAACTATACTGAAACTAATGAACCCCATTAACAATTAAACCTCCGGGAACACTACTGTACACTTGCTTTCTAATTTTGTAAATGAATTAAAAGTGACCTCAGTATGGCAGACTATTGTTGTTGACACGAATTTGTATTGATAATTGGAAATAAATTATACTAGTACATACAAAAGTCTACAATAGAAAAATTTGTATCAAGTATAACAAAAAAGCTTTACGATAATCATAAATGTTTTCTACAGTACTTTGTCCACATTTGCTGCTAAAGAAGTAACG
>NW_003546356.1:98397-100499 GCF_000090795.2 Amphimedon queenslandica | reverse complement strand
GAATTCCCTACCAACAATCGCTCAGTTGAAATTCAAAGAATGGGAAAAATGTCGGGACCTACATTTTCATAATTTGGCACTTTCCAATGAAAGTTTCATTGAAATACCTAACTTTTACTTTACTTTGAATACTGAAACAGGTACTTTGAGAGAAATGTTGGTATATCATGACAACACTTCAATTAAAATGTCTATGCTACCACTTCAAAAGCTAAGTGATGTTCCTTCACACTTGTGGTCTCATGATAGTTATGTGCACTTTCTTGGAGGCGGAAGAAAAGTTCTCCTTGAAGAATATGAAATAGATCGCTTGTACAATGTTTATAAAATATTATACACAGAAAATATGCTGGCTGCAGATAGAAATGATATGAGCAAGTTTGTAATTCAGTATAGTAGATTAGAGGCAAAAGGTCAATTGTGGGGATCAAGCAAAACTTCATCAAAAAGCTCTTCATTTATAATAGGAGCTTGGTGTGGCCTTGGTGGACAAGTAGTGACAGATGATGTTGTACTTTGTCCTGGTATAGTTCTCACTTACTTTAAACACAATGTACTCCTAAATATAGAAGGCACAACAAAGCTGTTGGTACACAATTTTGCTGAGGTAAATTGGTTTTGTTCACATCCAGAGAGAAATGTTATAGGCTATTGTACTGAATTATACTGCAAAAATAATTTTGAAATATCTGGTAATGCATCATTTATTCCTTTTAATAGGATTTACTCTCAGTTTGTTGGAGGGGACCTCATGAAGATGAATGTCTTATTTGTGCTTGTCCAAAAATATCACAACACTTCCTGTAAAGAAACACTATCTATTCGACTAATTTACCTTCCTATGCTTGCTTTGAGTTTGTAGTTCACAACTCTTTACTAATTGTTATTGTATTTATCAAATACAAAATAAATCTGAAACAAATATATCATGCATTTACGTAGTGATGTAAATATAAGAGTAAATATAAAATAAATTTAACTGGGTATATAAATGCATTGTAAATCTATGTGCAAAATTTACACAACATTTGTGAACCATGGCAAATATAAAGACAATATTCACTTCACATTTACAAGCATGCAAACATGAGTCACATACTACTTTTGGTCTAGTGCTGCATTACAAATAGCTGCATTGTCCACATTAACATGCCATTGAGCTTCCAAACACTTCTTTTTGCCGTGGACAAGTCAATTGGTTTTAGTTCTTTTATGATACAGGACTTCAGGTAGTATCCAACCTATTAGAATGACATTAAAGTGATGCATGATTATTTTTGTTAATAATAATTAAATTTTTTCATACTTTTTAGATTTTTTTTTGAAACTGTATGGTGGAAAAATTTTGAATAAAACATTTCACAGTTCAAGGCAAAAGTAACACTCCTGGATATCTTTTAATGAAAGTAAAGTGCATCTACCTTCAAAAGAACTTTGATTTCTCAGATAATTGCAAATTCAACTTCTTTCTTTTGTTTGTTATTGTGCAAAACAAGTAAGAAGTTGCGGCAATTAAATGGACATTATGCACCAAAATGATTCTAATTAACGCACACCCAAAGTGGTGGTAAAATGGCGGATTTTTGAAGGGAAAGACAGGCTAAACAATCTTCTCTTTTATCCATCCATTCTAGCTGTGGGAGCCACTTTGAGCTGTCCTTTTGTTTCAGTATAGTCTATTTATCTCTTTTGTAAGCTCTTTGGTGGCTGTTTTTGCTTTTATAGCATTTTATCATAGGAATATTCTCAACCATTGGCCATTCCCGTTTTTCTAAATTTTGCTTTCAGGAGCCAGGGCGCTTGCCCCTCCATTGCTAGGAAGATAGAAGTGCATTCAGCTGAGTCCTATGACTAGTGTCTATCATCAGAGTTAGTCTCAGTCCATCAGGACAAGGTATGGTGGAATAACTCACTCAGTTGTTATTTTGCAGCTGGAGTGTTGATGATTATGACCATCTTTTCACTTCTTAAAACTATAGGTTGGCTTTTATAGATAGTTGAGGCATGCAAGAACTCATTCTTTATCTGTAAATTCACTGATTGTACTGTATGAACATCTTATGTCATTAAAATCTGTGAGTCGCTATTCAGTACTTGCAAAA
>NW_003546356.1:95964-98387 GCF_000090795.2 Amphimedon queenslandica | reverse complement strand
GCTAAAACTATTATTCTTGTCATCATTAGGTCACTCACTACATTGCATTTGTATAAACGACTATTTATGCATTTACACATACTTTATGATAAACAGTATATACACAATAATTTGAAACCATCTCGACGATAACAAAAATAATGAATAAAAACATAAAAATCATGTAACGATGAAAGTGTTTTACTTCATACTGGACGTTACAATTAATAGCTAGTTACATGATGCTTAGCTATTCTAGCGCACTTATGATCCTTGGAATGCTTCTTACATGTAAATAAAGACCAGTCCTATAGTTTTAAGAAGTGAAAAGATGGTCATGATCATCCTCACTCCAGCTGCAAAATAACAACTGAGTGAGTTATTCCACCGTACCTTGTCCTGATGGACTGAGACTAACTCTGATGATAGACACTAGTCATAGGACTCAGCTGAATGCACTTCTATCTTCCTAGCAATGGAGGGGCAAGCGCCCTGGCTCCTGAAAGCAAAATTTAGAAAAACGGGAATGGCCAATGGTTGAGAATATACCTATGATAAAATGCTATAAAAGCCAAAACAGCAACCAAAGAGCTTACAAAAGAGATAAATAGACTATACTGAAACAAAAGGACAGCTCAAAGTGGCTCCAACAGCTAGAATGGATGGATAAAAGAGAAGATTGTTTAGCCTGTCTTTTCCTCCAAAAATCCGCCATTTTACCACCACTTTGGGTGCGCGTTAATTAGAATCATTTTGGTGCATAAGGTCCATTACATTACTGATTCCATTTCTTTCATTTCATGTAAATGAAAAATAATGCAAGTGCTCAATCTTTTTTTCCATTTCATGATTGTTGCTAATAATTTGTTTTGTATAGTATTCCCCAGTAAATCTGGATTAAATCCTTAAAAGTTTAAACTAATTTAAACACTGCAGGATGTCTTGCAATCAAAGTGAGATGCATCTACCGTCAATGACATTTTATTTTCTCTATAACTACTTATTGGAACTTGCATCTGTGGTTCTGCTGGTGAAAAGTATATCATCAAAGTTTGCAGTAATTTAGTTACTTCATAGAACTAACGTACATTATAAAAGTAATTCTTTACTTCTTTACTAGCTGAAACAAATCCTTTACCTATGTCAACTGGGTTTTCAGTGTCTTTAGATCATGCATTGTCAAGGAAACATTGTATTAGTGAAAGCATCACAAAACAATGTACTTTCAGCCATTTTTTATTAATTGATTACAACTTATGTGTCATAATGATGTTAGGGTAACCACGCCTTTACTCCTCCCAAATAAAATTATTTCCCGCCATTTTTTCAAATGTACTGAGATATCCAGAGGTAACACGGAAACAATTAAATGCTCCATCAGGTGAAGAACATTTTTTTCTCAGACTTGTCTTGGCAAGAACTGCAAATTTTTTCAATGAAAATGGTGTTCTGGGATTGTATGATTTTTGTCATTTTTAAGGGGCCAGTTGCAATACTGCAAACTCATTTCCACAACAAAAATAATGATAGATCACTTTTGTTGATGTGTAAAGATTTCTCAGACTTTACTAAGAAAAATAAAGCTATTTTATAATAGTGCAAATGCAAAATGTATTCATGACAGTCTTTAAGCTACTGTGATAACCCTGTCGTACCTAAAAGTTTGTACCCACATGCATTAATATAAGTGCTGCTTAAATTATAGGTGCTGTGGCTACTACTAAGAATACAGGTAAAAATTTAGACAAGGCCATTTCCCACACTCAATGCATTAAAAAATTGGCAGTGACAGAAGCAATAAATTTTTAAAATAATTATACCAAAATCATGAGTATAAATTTATGGCTTTGTTAAGGCACATAGACTTCCATAATGTCCTAAATTCAGTACCGATTCTTCATTGATTCATAACTTTTCTATGGATGGAACTAAAAATTTTACATTTCAGTACTCAAACTTGAAATTGTTATGCACTATACCTTGTGTCACAAGATTCTGAGACATGAAGCTCACTTGCTCTCTGATTCCTCGTGTGTAGCAAAAAACTAAAAAATAAAAATGATACGCGTTTAGTGACTTATCATGAAATTAGAGGAGGCTGAAAGCTATGTATTGCAGAACCACCACTGTATGTAGACAAAGCCATAATAATGACACCATAAACCATTGTGATTTTCAGTATGCCTGAAAGGAAAAAACTTAAAGGTATTTCACCATTTGTGCACTGCAAATGTGCCATAAAGATTAAGACAGGAAGAAGTAAAGCATGGCATAGATACCCAACTATTGTTACAAGTATTATAAAAAGCAACTAAATGTGGATGACATGACGGTAGAGATAGATGTAATAAATTACAACATTACCAGGAGAATGACAAACTATCTAGTGGAACACTTTGCTTTTTTGTTTATTGCAACAAAAAAAAAGAAAGCAAGAGGAAAAG
>NW_003546356.1:92269-95615 GCF_000090795.2 Amphimedon queenslandica | reverse complement strand
GCAGTAGTGTGAAACAGTTAAGCATGCATTCATTAAAATCAAGTTGATAGCAACTGACACAAAACTTATCATATCTGATGGACATAATTACATCTTATCAAAGTAGCTGAGCTTTTGCCTAGAAAATAAAATTAATACATTTGTGTTTGTTACATGTAAGAGGAAATCATGAGTAAGCTTATCAAAATGGGTATCTCTTAACATACAAACAAGTTTTGCAAACATTGCACAGTACAAACACAGCTTGCTTGGACAGAGCAGAGAAAAGGTGAGCTGCTCAGCAGACTTCACCGCTGCAGCAACTGAAAGTATTGTCAGAAATGAAAGTGTAGGTTTCAATCAAGCTATTCAGTCGCAAAACAATGAGACTAAAGTACTTAATTGGATGGTGGCAAATCCTGGAATAGAGAAAACTCATCGATACCGAGTGATCCAGAAACCTACAGAAAAAAATATATGTATCATGCATGACATAAAATAATGCAGCATAGTGATTACAAAATTGAAATAGCTTTAAAGATAAAATGTAACTGGTATCAAAGTATGCAATAGTTTGCTATGCAGAAAGAAAGCAGGACCAACAATATGCAAGGTAAGTTGCAGGTTGCAGATTTTTATGAAATTATGATGAGTGAGACATTCGGCATCTGTCAAAAGACAAATCCCAACCTGGACCACAAGGAGGTAATCTCACATTCCAGGTCATAACACCTATGAAGCACATAAAGCAGCCAGATGTACATGTGTCTAATTTGGCAAACAAAGTATGAGAAAATGAAACAGTTTACAATTATTTTTACAATTTAACAACAAAACAGCTGCCACCTAAAGCGTAGTACAACCCACGTCACACATTCTGCCATTGAAAGTCACCACCCAAACTTCCAAAGCGTGGTACGACTGCAGCCTGCTTGCAAGCCACCAATAAAACTGGTATGGTTGAAAAATGTCGCCACCCAAAGTGTGATACAACTTAGTCAACCTGCTTGCAAGCTACCAACACAGTGTGGTATGGTAATCACATGCTGCCACCCGAGGTGTGGTACAAGCTACTTACATGAGTAACATATACAGTGTGGCATTATGGTTGTCACATGGCGCCACCCAAAGCGTGGTACGACATGAAGTAGAAGAAGTACATTGACACCTTGAAAATTGCACCTAAATTAGTCACCAAACAAACCATGGTATGCTGGAATTAATAACCATTCTCTCATCACATCTCTGCCTTAATAACAAAATACTGCAAAGGCTTAGGCAAATGCCATGAATAGAAAACAATCTTTGTAATACAGGGAGTACGTGTACTAGAGAACGAAAAACATCAAATACAAATATAATGCAAAAATAACAGTAAAAGTACAACAACTAGCCTCAAATACAGCATGGTACAGTTGTCACATAGCACCACCACAAGTGTGGTACAACACAACACCTTGACAACTACTGCTGCATAAGTCACAACACAAACTAAGGTATGTTGTAAAATGAACAAGTAATAATCATTCTACATATATCTCTGCTTTATAATAATGTGCTGCAAAGGTGTAGGCAAATGCCATGAATGGATAATATAACTTTTGCAATATTAGGGACTATGTGTAGTAAAATAAGAATTTTTTTTACTAACTACAAATATAAAAGTAAACTATAACAAAACACTGAGTGACTAACCAACTTCAATGACCTTGCCAAACTCAGGATATATCAATACGTGTGCCAGAGCTGCCTTCTCTTGACACTCTAGCTTGTAAGCTAGTGAATGAAAAGGACAGTTCAAAACTTGCCCAGTTTTTTAAGGTTTTCCTTTGCAAATAAAATTATACTTATATTCACATGAACTACAGCTGCATACTGCCAATGGATGAAAATCACAGTGGCCACATCCCATTTGTGTACATCATGATAGTGGTGCAATGCCAGATTCATTAGTCTCTTTGAGAAGGCATTGGGATCCTTTCTGGCATTGGTAAGCCACATCTGAAAGGAAGATTTGGCCTTTCTAATAAATTTCTCATTAATACAGCCACAGTTTGGGGCATGTTTTTTGCCTTTGCAGTAGCATTCGATTACAGAGCCGTCTTTACAAGTCATCTCCTACTCTTCACATAATTTGTCCAACTTTACAGCGTGGTTTTTGGCAACATGATTGCCGCATCGTAGCAGCTAACAATTTGGAAAAGACTTCAACATTGCATTTCCTGCAGTGCTATCACAGTCTTGCACGTGGCATTCAACAATAATTCCATGTTGGGCCATAAGAATGAACACGTGCTCAGCTCCAAATTCTTTCACTGACTTCAAAGTGCCTTCATACAAGTCTTCTTTGCACGTATCCTTTCCTTTTTGACAAATGTGATAATAGTACAGAAAGGCACCTGTCATGTAGTTTCTGACTGTGAACGTGCAGTTGCGACTAAAACTGCCCCTAGTCAGCCAAACAGATCAGCACAAGTAACTGCCCCGCTCCAGCTACCTAGTTTATTTTGATCCATGTCCTTCATTTGCTGCCGTCCCTCCAAACAAATGTCATCTAAAATGGCCTTGACATGTTGATACATTTCTTCGATTCTCCTATAGAAAGTAGTGCTACTTACCCACTGCATTGCAAAGACATGGCGTAGAACCCTTCTATATTGTGCATATGATGCTCCAGCACAAATGAATGCCACCTGTAGAGCTGCTGAAAGAGCAGGACTGCCATTCTCTCTCACGAGGAGTTGAAATTGACTTCACGGCCTCCACAACTGGCACAACGAAACACAAAGCCAACAGCTCCCCCCATCCCAGCTTGTTCAACGGAATGTAGTTGCAGTTTTCCTAAACATTTAGGGACAAGACAGGTTGCATTATTAATATCATTGATGAATTTCACCAATTGCTCAGATTCTCCTATAAATATGCGGTTTATGCTTCCGTTGCTTTCACAAACTTCTGCTTCATATGGTGTACACACAAAGGTACAATCAAGTGCTGACTTAACGGTAACAGCATCAGCTATATTATCATCACAGAAGCTACCATCCAATATCTGATCTATTGCTTCACTGCAGAGGTTATTATCGGCTGCCTCAGGAGTATCTGGTACCTCACAAGCATCAGCTACAAGTATATCAGGAGCACCTGCTACCACAGGACATACAAATCCATCAGTATGGATCTAAAATAAAAATGTAGTTAAATCCCCTATACTATCTTCTTTCAGAAGATGAAACATCAAAGTTCATATTAACTCAATATATGCATGCACTATCTATACATACATGTAGATGTAGTTAATTCACAAAAAATTCATATTTTCTACGAAAATAAGAACACTATATTTCAAAACCTATAGATATCAAGC
>NW_003546356.1:88957-92009 GCF_000090795.2 Amphimedon queenslandica | reverse complement strand
AAAAGGAAGTGATACTGTGACTGTTAAATCTGTCCAACTTACAGTATAGTGAATAATTTTCGTGGCCTAACATTTTCGTGGATTTCGCGTTTTTTCAAAACCCACGTAAATAAAATCCACAAAAATCAATTTTATACAGTTTAACATGGCCAAATTGTAGAAAACCACGAAAAATTAAAGCCATGAAATTTATTTTTGGACGGATCCACGAAAATTTTGGGCCACGAAAATTTTCCGCTATATGGTACCTCGTGCCACCATTTTCTTAATTAAAAGAATCATGTGCTCCATATTTTGGGTGTGGTCTTGCATGCTCAGATCTCAGAACTGCGAAAAGCAAGCAATTTTTTTATCTAGCTGTGCTTGGATCAACGGCAATTCTTAGTGGAGGTTCCAGGCTTCCAGTTCCAGCTAAGAGAAGGTATTTAATCTTGGATAGCATTGTTTTTTTAAATAAATGATTAATAATTTGTATTTAAAGAAACACAAACAATAATTATGTATAGCAATGATCATGAACTTGACAACAGGAACAACAGAGACAGAATTGCAAGGAATATGAATGCTTTCACTATTTTTGACCAAGGGCTCTTGTCAAGATTAATATTAAATTACGCTTACATGAAACACTGATTACGCAGTATAGAATTAACTGTTGACCACAATGGCAATGGACACCATCTGAAGAAATAATACAAATGTTATAAAAAATCAACATAAAAAAACATTAAAATTTTAAAAAAACAAGGTTGAGTAGCAATTTCGTATAAAGTAATGGAAACAATGGCAAGTATGATTCTGAACGACTGACTATCCATACCAACAAAAATCCAAAATGAAAATCCTTCTCTCGTGATGCCAATTTTACTCTACATTCAAAAGTGATCTGTAATTACTTACATAATAGTATTAAAAATGCAGAGTAGAATTTGCATCGCGAGAGTAGAATTTTCATTTTGGATTTTTGTTGGTATGGATAGTTAGTCATTCAGAATCATACTTGCCAATGTTATACTGGATGAATTCACAATGTAATAGCATTTCTTAGTAATCACATAATTTACAATGATTATCAATTCCTCTCTTTATGCATAACACATTAGGGCAGAGCCTGAAATTACATTCAAACTGTGTTCTGACATTATGTCTGAACACAGCCTATTGTGGTCTGACATTTAAATGAAATGGTTGAACATCTTGATTTATCCTTTTTACATATATTAGTGGTCATTAATTTGTCAATGTGTGTGCTTGTTAGTGAGAATTCAAAATATTTTGTAATTTAAAGAAACTTACAAAAGCCTAACCATTAATTTAGTAATTTTGCTAACAAAAGTTTTGTGTTTACTAATGTTCAGACAAAATGGTAGAACAACATGGTAGTTGGTCAGACAATTAAGCAAAATGGTCGGTAAATGTTTGATGGCCGACTGAAATTTCAGGCTCTTTTATGGTGAGCAATAATGCATGAAATACTTACAAAAGGATTTAACAAATTACAAACCAATATATTGGAAGTTAAATGGTGGAATTCTTATAGTGAACTTTCATATTCGGACTGAAAAAAGGAAAATTCATTTCTTTCTCCTATTAATTGAAAAATACTAAGTCACCAAATCTACAATGTAACAAAGAAATTAATTCGACTACAGTAAAATTGTTGTCACCACAGGTCATTGAGAGGCATTACATATACAAATTACAATATAAACTTGGTGAATTTACAACTTCAGATGGAAGAGAGGGCACTTTTTCTTGCCTTGCCTGTAAATGAGCGACATATTAGAGCCTAATTCAAACCAAGTGAAGGGTTGATACAAAGGCATATTTAACAATGATGATAAATTTAACAATTGTGTTTTGTATTACTTATTACATATAGATTTCACACTGATTTGGAGGCATTTAAGCTATTTGGAACCCAACAGCAGGTTCTTAATAGCTGATCCCACTTAAGACAAATTTAGACTAACCCTGAAGTTATGGTTGTACATACATGTACTAGCATGTGCACTATTGCACATGACATCACACCATAATTCAATCATGGTGGAGGACAAATGCAAGCAAACAGAACACTGGGGTTGAGGTTACTGCTAGTTGTTACTTGTTCCTCTAAAGCAAGACATAAGCACTAGCTGAATGAGTATAGCACTGAATAGTTATTAAGAATGTGTAAGTGAAAAAAGAGGCATTTTTTACTAGCATCTGAATGCATTGTGACATCGTTACTTGCACTACAGTCTTCAAGCACCATAAAAACCCTAAGTTTCATCAAGCGGAGTTGCTACTGAGCAGCCTATCATGGAGCAGCCAGTAGTTAACCTGTTCCTTCTATCCTCATAATCCTACAGCTGTCACATCTTCTACTTCTGCGGTTATTCCAAGTGTTCATTCTCCTAATGACATTGACAGTGGGATATCTGAAAAGCCAAGGCAGCCTGTTAATATTACATTTCCTTTTAACTCATTTGGTAGTACCAGCCGTTCTTTTCAACCAAATTGGTACAATCAGTTTTCATCGCTAGAGTACTTCATCAGTAATTATGCTGCTCTCTCTTTTCCATGCAGATTCTTTCCTGTTACGTCTGAAAGTTTTTTTTTCTACAGGCTACCAAGACTGGAAGCATGCAATGGGATAACAAGGCATGTTTGTTACACATTCTAAGTCAAAATCTCATATTGAAGCTGTCATCATGGAAAGAATATGAATAGCAAACAGCTTTGGATCAATCAGTTGGAGTACTGTTAGACAGGATTGGCGTACAAGTAATAGACAACAACAGACTGTATGTGTCTGTCATAATAGAAAGAGTGCTGTTTTATGCTCATCAAGGTCTTGCCTTCCATGGTCATGATGAGTTTGACAACTCCCACGATCCTGGTAATCTTAGAGCTACCATTTTTCTTCCCTCACGGCACAGTCCAATTGTCTCTCAGCGTCTCACAGAGCACAAAACTAGTGCTACTTGGCTCTCTCCTTCTATTCAAAAGGAAATAATTCATTATCTTGCTGATGAAATATGCAGTATGATGAAGGTGCTTTCTGAAA
>NW_003546356.1:87223-88860 GCF_000090795.2 Amphimedon queenslandica | reverse complement strand
GAGAAGTGCTATCAAGGTCAGAAGAGTGGACACTACCCCATAAACTGTAGATACAAAGACGCAAAGTGTTTCAAGTGTGGCAAGACAGGCCACATATCCACTGCTTGCCATTCAAGAAAGCGAGGAGCGGACAGACAGAAGCAGTTGGAAGATGACAAAGGGAGTAGTGAATCAGAGAATACCATGTTTGGTATGGAAGAAAACGAGCCAATCGAAAGAGCTATATTAAAAGTAAACATAAACAAGGCTACAGTACTAATGCAAGTAGATACTGGAGCTGCTGTCACCATCATCCCAAAAGGAATATGCAAGCTCGAACTAAGGAAGTCGTCCGAAAGACTGAAGTTGGTGACAGGTCAAGCAGTAAAGCTGGCTCAACAAACTACTGTGAAAGTACAACTTGGACGAGTAAAGAAGTACGTCACAATATACATAGCTGAGGATGAAAATAGCCCAGCTTTACTTGGTCGAGACTGAATCAAGGCGTTCTTTGGAAATGGTTGGATCAGAAGACTGACCAGTAATGTTATTGGATCTGTTGACAATGCAGAGAAACCATTCCAGCTAAGGGAAATACTTAACAAGTATTCTGACACAGTATTTAAACCTGGGTTAGTGGAGCTAAAAGAGATAAAAGTTCAGTTACATTTAAACCCAGAGGCACAGCCAACATTTTACAAACCCAGAGCAGTTCCTTTCACCGTGAAGCCCAAGTTAGAAAAGGCTCTTGAAGAAATAGTGGAGGAAGGAAATCTCAAAAGAGTAGATTACAGCCGTTGGGGAACACCAGTGGTACCTGTCGTAAAACCGAATGGGACAGTTCAAGTCTGTGGAGATTATAGTTACATTAAACACGTGTTTAGAAGTGCTACAGTACCCATTACCGAGAGTGGAGGAATGTTTTCACGCTATGAATAGTGGAAAACACTTCACTAAGATCGACCTAGCTTAAGAGTAACACTGGAGGAAGAGTCAAAGGAATTGACCACAATGAATACCCACAAAGGATTATATCGATGGACACGACTACCCTATGGAGTCGCCTCCAGTCCAGCAATATTTCAAGGAATCATGGACAAGATCCTACAAGGATTACACCAAGTAGTGTGGTACCTTGATGACATACTGATCACTGGAGAAACAAAGGAGCAACAACTACCAAATATTGCAGAGGTATTGACTAGATTAAAAAAGTACAGGTTGAAAGCGAGAGTAAATAAATGTTGTTTCTTTGAAGAATCTGTAGAGTACCTGGGTCCTTTAATACATGAGGAAGGCATACACCCTGTAGAGAGGAGGGTCACAGCTATTCTGGAAGCTGAACCACCTCAGAATGTGGAGCAACTACAGTCATTTTTGGGAATGGTAACTTATTATGCAAAATTCATACCCAACAAGTCTACTGTCACTGCCCCATTGAATGATTTGAAGAGAAAGGGAGTTGTTTGGAAATGGGGAAAGAAAGAAGAGAAAGCCTTTACCACACATAAGAAAGAATTAGCCTCTACTAAAGTGTTCGTACATTATGACCCTCAACTGCCCTTGAAATTGGATTGTGATGCCTCATCAGTAGGTGTCGGAGCAGTGTTGTCACACATAATGAGAGATGGTACAGAGGAACCATTTGCTTATGCATC
>NW_003546356.1:80423-86532 GCF_000090795.2 Amphimedon queenslandica | reverse complement strand
GGGATAAAACACATTATGGTAGCACCATACCATCCAAGATCAAATGGGTTAGCAGAGAGTTTTGTTCAAACCTTTAAGTCAGCTATGAAGAGAATGTCTCAAGGACAAGGCAACATTTACCAAAGGGTATCTAGTTTCTACCGACTTATAGAATGACACCTCAGGCAACAACAACGGAAGCCCCAGCTATGCTACTAACCAAAAGAATCCCTAGAAGTAAATTAGATTTGGTGAGGCCTGATTTAGACAAGAAGGTTCAAGAGCAACAAGCAAAGCAGAAAAACTATTTTGATAGAGGTAGCAAAGAGATTTACACCAAAACAACCAGTATGGGTACTGGATTACAGAGGACCTACCAAGTGGGTATCAGGAGTCATTTGTATTCAAACAGGACCTGTCTCTTATGAAGTTGAAGATAAAGGTTATATCTGGAAGAGACATGCAGAACAGTTGCATCCAAGGGTACTTAGGCAGACTCCAGAGGAGACAACCAATGACTGGGACATACAGGTACCAGATACAGAGTCATCTCCCCCACCTGATACAGGCCGTCCTGTTAGAGCCTCTCGACCATCAGTAAGACTCACATACTACCGATCAGGAGACTCTGCTGTTGTCCAAGATTAAGGAGGGAAGAATTGTGATGTATTGAAATGGTTAATGTTATTACATGTAATATCGTATGATTCATCAATGTAATATTATTATTCATGCATACTTGTGATTATTAATAATTAAATGGTTTCTCTGTTGGTAGAAATACTTAGTGATTCTTGTAATTAACTGTTGTTGAGTGTAGAGTGCGTGTGAATCAGTGAACTTCATATTTTTATTATCAAGTTTAGTCCTTATATTAACATTACAACAGAAACCACCAATGATTTTTTGTTTTAGGTTTAGTCATAGTGTAAAATGGCTTACTGAAAGTACTTTTAGTTTTAGTTATTGTAAACCAAAACGACACTAAATATCACGTCTTCTGGTGGAGCGTTTCTTATCTTCCAGCTCTGCAAGCTCCATTTCTTACTCACCAAAGCATTTGCCCTCGATCTGAAATTTCCTCTTGGCACGACCTTTCAATGATAAAGACACTCTCCTCTAAGCAGAAGCCATGACAGACCAGCATGTCATGTCCCTATTTGTTTGAGTAACTGAGTATGCACACTTGGGAGGTGTACATTAAGTGTGGGGTGTATATCAAGGGAGCGGGGGTGTATATGCATATTATACCACCAGCCAGTGCCTTTCATCTTACTGTGACTATAGTATATAAAGTCATTTTCTATAATACTCAAGTTAACCAGTAATCATAGATTTGTAACATTTTAAACATTTTTTAAATTTGCAATATATGCCTGGTAATCTCCCAGTCTTTGACTCCTCTGAAGTATATGTGCAGCAAATGAGCCTGGCAAGTCACACCTACCATCACTACAAAATTAACTTCTTTGCCTGAATGACTAAAATGGCAATTATTGTGACATCATTTTAAAAAATTATTACCTATTTAAGATTTTCAATTCCATGTTTTTCCAATATTGATTGTTGACTGGAGCAGAAAATATCTGTATGTTGTTCCTAAGATGGACTTTCAGATCAGAATGTCCAATAATCTTTTTACACATGCAAAATGACTTTCATTGAAAGAAATTGATGCTCCCCATAGTATGTCATTTGTATTCATTGCAATACTACTTTTGTAATGGGTGGAAAGGAACTTCATGTGAATTTGTGATCATTTTGACGTGAGATGTGCTGTCTTACACAACCGCTGCTGAATGAATGTTACCAATCCTTCCCTGTTACACCACTTGCACTTGGTTACCTGGTTCTTCAGTTTCGGTGAATCAACAGTAACATCAATCTTGAATGCTAAAGTATACTATTACAAAATTGACTTTAATATTTTGGTTACTACTTTGTCCTTGTTCACTGCTGTCCTTGTTTTTGCCTACTGCTGTACGATCTGTATTATTAGTGTCAACATCGCTGATCCTAAATTAACACCATACTATGATAATAAACAAAAACATTGCTTCGCCATGTGTCTTATGAATCAGATTCACTAATCACTTCATTAATAATTCATTGTACTTTCATTGTCTGTTTTACTGTCGCATTTGTTACTCTTATTGATCATTTCAGAAATGTGTTTAAATTTCAATAGTCCATTGGGCAACAAGTAACTGCAAATACATGTAAAATGTAATTTTTAGAATCTGATTCATCAGTACCTTCAGTGTCACTGAAAAGACTGTCAAATATACTACCAATCAGATATAAAGTAATTGCAGTAGTGCTGGGTAGTGCATTGTATTGATTATCTCAACAAAACATACATGTATGGTACTTAGGTAACTTTCCTTCCTGACATTACCTTTTTCTGCAATCATGTAAGACAAGAGTAAAGTTAAGACTTTTTTTTCAGGTAGAACTATGCCAGATTTCATTTTTCTCATGATTTCTCCATTGAATTTGATTCAGTACTAATTAATACACATGAAAAAACTGATTCACTTTATTTCACTCTCAGTAACACATTAGCAACACTTGTACATTAATGACAAAGTATTATTAACCTTGTATTACTTTAACATTACCTACATTCTTTCATAAGCTCTCCTTTAGGTAGTCTAAGCAAAAAACTCATTGTTTTTTAACTATCATTGTGATGCCTTTTAACCTATTCCACTAGACACGATCCCTCTTTTTAATAAAATATTATAGAAAATGTGTGAGTGGCACTTTGTGGTCTGCCAGAACCCGGTTGTCATCCACCATGCTTTGAGTGTAAGGCAACTATCGTGGAATAGTTGGCATCAATAAGAGCAAGGCCTGCAATAAATTCCTTGGCTTTGCCTTCCAATGAAGCCTGCAAGAAATTTTATTAATGGGTGCCAAGCTGATATTATCATAAATGGCCAATTTGAGGGAATTTCAAAAATATGGTCCTTGCAACTAGACTTCCATAATAGACTTTTATTTCTGCTTAGGCAGTTTGGCAGAGAAAACAGGTCTAACATGATTTGATTTACCTGTACTGGCAGGGATGGGAGGTAGCAATGTTGAGAGAGAATGATTTACAGTATACATGGCAAGAAACATTTCAACTTTGATTCACTCTGAATTTTTAATTTCCTTATCCAAAACTTCTGGACAAACAAGAGATCAAATTTCTTGAAGAGTATCAAAAGTATATCAAACACCAGATATCAATGGCACAAGTTTGATTTCATCAGGCTCAGGCCATGCAACAAAGAGATTAGACACCTGTCTTACCCTTCCATTTGCTATCACATTATGATCACCTCGATTCTCTTGAGACCAGCAAGATCCACCATTTTGGAGGAAAAAGGAATTCTCAGAGAGAGGATGTAGGCAAAGATTACTTAATACTAAAACAACAAAATAACAGCAAGACCCACCTCAAGTTTACATCCTTGCAACAACATAATTAAAATTTTACAGACGTGAAAATATGGCGTAAAGCAACAGGCAAGTATGCAAAGAAGCAGCACTTCCTGTATTGCAGTATTTTGAGGAGCAGACTCACCATTCCCATAGGAGGTACTTTACCGAGGCCACAACTTCAGGACTGTATTCAGACTGTCACAGCAGAGTTACTCTACCCGCTAGTACTTATGATTCACACATCCTAGGTCCAGCAATAATCCAGATCAGTGTGGACCAAATTGTTACAGTGTTTTCTTCACAGAATCTGGCATGCCGTCCAGCCTGTCTATATAGCTGCTTCTTCAGTAGTCAGTTCAGCACTAATTACGATTACCTCGCCAATGCCAGGCTCGCAATCAATTTCACAAAATATATTTCATTGAAATTAAAATTTAACAGCTTTACTGGTTCAAGCAAGTATGGGTATGTACATATATAATATTTGAAATGATTGTTATATGTAACTACTAAAGAATATAGAAAGTAGGACATGCAACAATGACAAATCAGTTTAAGGATTATCAACGCTCCCACTAAAGCAAAATGATTACACTCAGAATAAATGTATATGTAGTGCAGGTGTGAAAAAGCATTGACCATAAAAGCAGATACATGCATGTACACATGTGACACTTGTTAAAAAGACTCACTTGCATTGGCCCTACGATATGGTTAAGGTACAACGGGCTGAACGCACAATTGAGATTTCGGGACACAAATTGTTTTCTTTATACTTTTTCTACAATATATAATTTTTCAATTTTTTTCTCAATAGTGAGATGCAACAAAGTTTACTAAACTTTGTATAATGGATGAAAACTGAGTAAAGAATTCTTAAACATGATGAGAGTACTTTAATTCTTAGTAATATCATTGTGTTTATAATATTATTTTCTATTGACGTATGTTGCATCATTTGGCAAAAGTTTTTCAAGTTTTGCAAAATGGGCTGCAATCTCTCATTTTGTTTTGTTGACTTTCAAACATCAATGTATCACAAAAGCATTTACTGCATACAAACTTGATTGAGTGTTTGCCTTCATCATGCCACGATTGCAAGCTTTAGAGCTTCGTAGAGCCTGCATTCACCAGACGAAACAGCTAAATAAACATTAGTCAGGAAATACAGACTGGTTGCCATTTTTATTAATGGTTTGACTAATATTACGTCATAACTTAACCCCACTTTGCAATTAATTTTTCCCGCCAGTTTTATAATATACAGAGGCATCCAGAAATGACACAAGATCAAAGATAGCGTATAAAGTATGAAAAGTTATGCAGGAAATTTTTTTAATATTTAAAGTTCAATGATCTATAACTTCTAAACAGTGCATGGTAAAAATTTAAAAATAGCACAAGTTGTACAACTTTTTCTTTGCTTTAAAATGGCAGCAATTAAAAAATATTAAAATTTCATTCAATAGTACCTTAACTGTTCCCTAATAATCCCTATCAATGAATTGCAATCAAAACTACTTTAATATATGTGACCATAATTGACAAAAGGGCCCTTATGGCGGATTTTAAAATTGATCGTTATAATGGAAAATATCAACCTGTGAGTGCTTTGTTAGACAATCATTGTTTCTAAAAGTTTCATGGTAACTTTTTGCATCCTGTGGAGTAATTTTATGATAAATGGGGCTCAGGAAAATGGATTTCTTAGGCTAGAAAGACAAATTTCACTACCCGCCATAAGGTACCTTTTGTGAATTATGGTCACATATTAAAATTTGTACTTCATAACCACATAAAACATGATAATAATTAGATTTAATATACATGTATCTTTAGTCGGTTTCAGTTGAGTTGCCGCAGGAAAATGAGCTAGTGGTAAACATCATATGACATCAGAAAAGTCACAGCTCGGGCTTGTGTGTAACGAGTGTGGGCAGGCACAATAACTTTCTTATACATGTAGAGAATAAACTGAAAGTGAATGTTGTCTTTGCTGACGTTTTTTATAATCATCGCTTTTTCTTCGACTTCATTTATCATTTTGAATGCTACATCTATCAATAAAGCTACTCCTAGCCTTCTACTCTATTTTGTTGGACTTCTTGAAAGTTGTACCTTGTGAAGCTCCTTAGGTAAGTGCTGGCAGCAAACATTATTTGTAACGTTCATTTTGTTAAAATTTGTTAGCTAGTAGTGATGGTTTAATTAGCTGTCTCTCTGCAGGAGAAAAATTTAATTTTATGTTTTAAAAGGATAAGCCATCATTATTATTGTTACTCATTGCTATAGTTAATATAATTAACTTATCATTTTTAGGACAAGCCTAAAATAGGGAAGAGGATCAAGTCTGGAAAAATGAGGTTTGTCATTTGTGACCATAATTCACAAAAGGTACCTTATGGCGGGTAGTGAAATTTGTCTTTCTAGCCTAAGAAATCCATTTTCCTGAGCCCCATTTATCATAAAATTACTCCACAGGATGCAAAAAGTTACCATGAAACTTTTAGAAACAATGATTGTCTAACAAAGCACTCACAGGTTGATATTTTCCATTATAACGATCAATTTTAAAATCCGCCATAAGGGCCCTTTTGTCAATTATGGTCACATTTGGATCTTCACTTACTTTGTTGAAAATATCAAGAAAAAGAGAAGAAACGTGGAAAAGCAAACAAACCTCTACAAATGACTATGA
>NW_003546356.1:78352-80413 GCF_000090795.2 Amphimedon queenslandica | reverse complement strand
CAAGAGATGCAAATTCATAGGCAGTTTTTGATAGTTTTGACCGCATAGTTATATGATGAAAGGTTTTTGACATGTTTAATAGTAAGCTTTAGGTTACTGTAACAAATTTGCTAACTGAATCAAGTCTTTGAAGAACAGGGTTAATTAATTAGTCAATTAACCGCGGGGACACTAGTTTGCAATTTGGGAATAGTAGCAACATGTAGTTGCTAAAACATGAAGATAGCAACCAAACATGATAGACAAATCTTGTCAAAGGACAAAGGGACACTTAAAATACTTGTACCAATCCAAAACATTGATGATCTACAAGTCCAGTTGCGGATCCATATATCTGCAACTGGAAGTGGGGCACGCAAAATGCACTGCAATTTTTGGCCATGCGCACTTTCATCACCTAAAAGCGATGCTTTATGCCATTTTTGTCAGTCTAATATAATTATTTTGTAATTATTAATAAACAAACAACAAATTATGATAGAACATGACATCGGTTATTTCCACTCATGCTCTATTAGACTCTTTTTTCAGACATGTGATCTCTGTCAGAAAGAGACTCTCTTTCTTGTCTTTAGAGACAACAAGACCTATCTCTGGCATTTCTCTAGTACCTCCTTGCTCTTTCCTTTTCAGTCTCACTCGCTCCTTTCCCTATCACCCTCATTACAAAGAAGACAACGAGCTTTACGAGCATCTTTTTGTGAGCTACTCATAATTGTATAAGGTATAACAAATTGGTTGTGATAACATATTGAGTATGCAACATACATTGTAGATGATAAATGTTAATTGGAGGAAAATACCACGACTATCTAATGTGTCTCTTTACTTTCACAACTTAGAGAGCAGTAGAAAGCCAAAGAGAGAGAGAGAAAATAATGAAAAATTATATTAATTTTATATTAGTCTCTTAAGCTGACTCCATGATCAGATAGACGCTTTGATTAGGAGAGTTCTGCTGTATTGGTGAGTACAAAGAGCCTTTGTCAGATGCATCTGTATTGAAGCGAGAGTGTAAGGGAGTGGCATATGGTTGTTAGCAAGCAAGAGTCTCTTTATGCAGGCAGCTTTGTCCTCCTAGGCTATTAGCAAAGTAATTTGTGATGGCAACTAAACCCTCAGGGAGAAGTGTACTTTGTTGAGTTGTAAATGGACCAAACATAGCAGATGCAGCTAATGCGTAAGAAGAGTCGACTGAAATATGGGGATGCAAAAAACAGTTTATCACTGAGATATGACAATGAGTTTTGCGTACTATTACTTGGGATATAGGTTGATATCAGTTATTGATTGAGTATAAAAAAATAAGTACATTATTATGAATATATAGTTTTTGAGTCTACTGGATGATATTTCTTTCTTGCAGTATTTCTAGTATAGATTTACACATGAAATGTACTTATATATTATATAGCACAATGATGACTTCATTTCTTTCATGTACTTCGTTCTATATTATGTACATGGACCTGCCATGCAAAAATGCTGTCAACATTATGCAATATATAATTATACTATACTAGAACAGTCTCATACAGAATATAGGACCTTTGGTTTGTGTCCTTTAATGTGATTTAGCCCCAGGCCTACGGCCCGGTTCTATATCACATCCTCACACTCAAACCTTATTACTTTCGTTCTGTATATGCAACCTACTAGTATAGTACATAATATACATATATATATATGTGTATTATATACTATGATTTAGAGGTCTATATGCTAAATATATTGCCAATGAGAAACGTTATTGAAAAATATCGCCCGATGGCTGAAGGCCCAAGGGCGATATTTTGCAATAACCTCTCTCATTGGCAATATATTTAGCATATAGACCAATAAATCATAGTATATAAAATATATTTCAAAAATGAGAGTCGTAGCCTTTGGAAGGTGCCACCATTTTGAAGCCTACTGCGCATGCTCAGTACAGTTGTACACATGCTTGCTTATTGTTACTGCTTAGGGGACAGAAACAGAATCTCCTTGAATCCAATTAAGTGTGCTGTATTGGAGCCCAGTGAGCCAACACACAAGAAGAGAAGGCTTAGTCTTTCACTC
>NW_003546356.1:66727-78342 GCF_000090795.2 Amphimedon queenslandica | reverse complement strand
ACTCAGGAAACCAGTGGTTGACACAGACAAGGAGAATCAGCAGTGTATTACACTTGAAGAAGTTCAAGATGGCGGAGGCAAGGCACCGATGAGGCTGTCGGTAATGAGCCTCTTAAAAAAATAAGGCTCAGTTTGTCACGAAAGAAAACTCCTTGTGAGCCTTTAATTGAACACAGCCAGCATCAGACTAGCCTGGATCCACAAGAGGGTGACGCTACCACGGTTTTGGAGGAGTCTAGGTTTGTTACCATTTCAACAACAAAACTTGAGATTTCAAAGAAAAAATACCTTCGAAAAACACTGCAAGAGCACACACATGGATATAATTGTTGGGGGGAAGGGAGTGTAGTTGGATGAGTCAAAGAGTGGGGATAATAGCTCAGAATCTGATGGAAAAGAGGTGACCTTTAAGATTTTAAGTGGATATACTTTCAACTTTTCATTTAAATAGACATAAACTGGTGCATGTGCAAGCTTTTCATTTATTCAATTTGTGCATTTATTCAATTTCTTCATTTATTCACATTTTTATTGAAAATTGTCATTTATTCAATCATATCTTGAATTGGGGCTATATTAAAAAATATCAACTCTGTTTCAGGTCTATATGCATGATATAGCTATGGTACTGTCCATTGACTTCCAAAGGCTATGAATCTCATTAATGAGATATATGTGACCCAATATGAGAAAACCAGGCTATATGCTCCAAAATTCAAAATTGAAATTTATGGTTTTCTTAATTAAGCAAAGTTTTTCCTATCTTTTGGTCCTTCTTCCATGTCATTTGACACATCTAGTGCTGAGTTATGCTTATTTATGCAACAAGAAGTCTAAACGAATGAAATTGAGTTATAGCCATTTTGTATCATTATATCTTGCATTATTTACATGGAGCACAACAAAAAGAAAGGTCTGTAAATGACCTCTTTCAAGTTACTTTTTGGAAAACTTGGTATCAAATGAAAGGAAATTCTTTATATAATACATTTTTGGTATAATCTCAGTTTTGATAAGGTACCACTGTCACAACTTTAAGAAGCCATATCTCTAATTGATAATTCCCGCAGACAGCCTGGTTTTCTCATATCGGGTCACATATATATATATATGTTTTGTTTTGTATTGACTGACCTGTCTATGTGTCCCTAAAACTAGAAGTTGGAAAAATTTACTTTTGTGAGAATGCAGCCCTCTCGCAGTCCTTTGGCCATTTCTCAATGACAACCTTTCTGATTCTTGTATTTTCTTTATTTGGGTTCAGTTCATTCTAGAGAAGTGTGCTAAGCACTGCTTTTCTTCTGCAGTGGGGTACAGCCTGGTCATATGTTCTTGCATCCACTTTTCAAGTACATATGTATTCCTTCATCCTTTAGATGTTGATAACATTGATGGTGATGATGAATCGGTAAAGGTTCTGGCTCTAGTTGGAAAAAAATGGTTGTTACAGAATGCAATTGTAGAATGCAACGGCTTTATAAGTTCTTGCCTCCTTCAAATTGCTTTATTGATTGTTTCTCTGCCATAGATGTGCCTATCTCCCTTTTAACGTCTATGCTGCACCGCACACTGACTAGCTGCGCACTAGTCTCCTTCCATGACAGTAGTCCTATTTCCTTTGTGTGTAGGTTAATTATTTTTTCTCGCAAATGGGGGGTTCAGTGTTAATGGTCACAGTAGATTTAGCATAGATTTACTCTATCGTCTTTAGTTTTAGCTTTATAGCAAATAAGTGGATTTGGACAAATTACTATAAACAGTATTTATTTTTGCTTCAGCTTTTTCCTATGTTATGACAGAAAAGGGAAGGCTTTTCTTCCTCAGACGTGCATTGGGTTTGATTGTTATGAAAACTAAGATATGCATTGAGAGAGAACAATGTAGATGTTAAGTTTAATTTACATAACACAGGGGCTTATCAAAGAACTGGAGAAGGGGGATCCTGAGGGTGCGCGAAGCACGCCACAATTTTGCCCACACCCACTTTTACGGCGGTAAAACGGCCTTTTCCTGCATTTTTGTCAATTATGGGGTGGGCCAAGATCATTTCAATTAGCATACTGCTATGTTACTGGTACTTCTGATTGCTCCTTAAAGCACTGGAAACTGCTGAAATCATGATAAGGGGGCTAGATAACGTTAAGAGGCTTGGTAGTGATGCAAGAGTCCAGGACTTCAGTAATTTTTTCTGAGCCCAGCCCTGAGGGTGGTGTTCAAGCTCCCTCAGCCCCCACTAAATACGCCTCTGATAACAAAAAATTTAAAAGAAACAAAGCTAAGTAGGATTCCAAATGACCAACGCAAATATGAAATGAAAATCCTACTCGTGATGCAAGTTCTACACTACATTGTACTTTTAATGTTGTTATGTAAGAATTACAGATCACTTTGCTATGTAAAATAGAATTTGCATCACTAGTAGGATTATGATTTCATAATTTCGTTGGTCGTTTGCAATCCTACTTAACCTTGTTCTTTAAACTTTTTATGTTCTTGTATGTGTTGATTTTTTTAATATTCATAATATTTCTTTAGTTGCCATTGTGATACTTGTTAATTTTACACAAACAATAATTTTCTTTATTATTATTACCATTGTTATGAATTTACATCATATATGACAGACAGCATTGCATAGAGATGCTGAAGGAGTATCAACTATCCTGATGAAAAGTGAAATTAATACTAGTCTTGACACAAGTCCTTGTTCAAGAAACTGTGAGCTGAGAGTGTCCATCTTCCCTACAATGTTGCAGCTATTCCCGTTCTTCCAGGCTGTTGTCATTCATATTATCATTGCATATCATAACATTAATTAATTGTTTGTTTTTTTTTAATAAAATCACACACTTGATAAAACAGTGACTTGTAAAATTAATACCTTCTTTTACCTGGAAACCTCCAGTAAAGTATTGCAGTAGTTGATTTCAAGCATAGTTTAGTGAAAAATTAAATTCCTTCTTCCAGAGATGCAGATCTGAGCATGCGTGACCAAATCCAAATTTTGGAGCACAGGCTTCTTTAATTAACAAAATGGCGGCATGTAGCTAAAATAGCTTTATGCAACAGTGACAGAATAACTTTTTCCTTACTTGATGAATGATCTAATGGGACATGGACCTGCGCATAGACTAATGGAGTAGATTGGTGTGAGAATTATCCTTGTAGCACCAATTGATACTGAGATACCCACCGACAACTGGATTGACAGGACTTCTGACTTGATGAAGATAAAAGGTGTCTAAACAAAACGGCTGGTTTGCCCACTTTTGCCTTTTCTTTTAGACAAGGTCTCGAGCCAAGCTATGGGTACCAATGGAGTCCTCTGGTCAAAATAACGTCCGCTATAAAAAGTCTGGTAAGCATAGGAGCTCGTTTTCCCAGTATAGCAAGGCTGCAAAAGTTGTGGCAGCCATTTTGTTTGGGGGTAAATCCTGCTTTGTGACGCTACCGCGTTACTAATACTGTCTAAGGCATTTGAATTTACAAAATTACATAAACCATGTCAAAATTGTAGTATATCACATGCACAGATAATGTTTCAAAATGCCATTATAGTGGGAAATTTCTGAGGAAATCAAATTTAGCGAATTGGTAAGTTTTGGCGATTAGCGCATTTTAACTTGACAAGTTTGTCACCACATATCATTGAGCATGGGTATAATGGCGAGAAACGGATTTGATTTGGCCAATGAATTTCATAAAGCCAAATTCGCTGAATTTAAAAGTTTTGTTATACGGTATGTTTAATAAAAACATGCATGTACCTCACATCTGGGTGTGGCTTCTAAAGCCAAGGCCTAGCACTTCACATTAGATTCCAGATATGCATCAACTAACGTACTTTTATAAATGTAACCATCATTGCAGCGCCATTAAAAGTGCACAATTCAACCAGATTTATGCTGAATAATAGTTATAGCACATTTCGGTACCTGTAGCTTGTACTGTATAATTCATAGACCTCTTGCACAAATGTAATCATGTTATGAATGCCCGTGCCATGGTGGAATGGGGAGAATGGAGAAAAAAATCTGAATAAGTTTTGCCATTCAAATTACAGGCTAGGAGATGATGAAGAACTCTTTAATAATCTACAGCCAAGTATCATTTCTCATCAATAGAAAATCCCACTTTGTTTCTGTATCTTCATTCCTTTTGTGTACATTCTTGCCACTTAACGTGGCTGACAGTCATAGCTGCACTCTTCCCCATTAATTAAATTTGTGCAAGAGCCTTATTGGCTGTCTGAGCTCCACCCCTTGTTGTTATTAGTCACACTGCTAGCACTGTTTTGTGCTATAACCAGTTTATGCAGCAGCGGATCTAGAGGGGGTTCTTTGGGTTCGTTTGAACCCCCCTTTTGGCTTACTTTGAAAGATTAGATTGGTTCTGAGAGTCACTTCTCAGTGCTAAGCTGCAGGCTAACTGTAGAATGCTAGATTTAAATTTTTCATAGCAATGATTGTGTAATTAGAGCTAGTTAGATACGTGGAAAAGGGCATGTTTTTGCGTGAAAATAGGGGCATGCTCAAAATTTCGGCACGCTTTGCGCACCCTGTATCTCCCTTCTGACCTGACTGAACTCCCCTTTTCATTCTGCTGCATCCGCCCGTTATGGTATACACTTACATGTACATGGATGCATTGAAGCAGAGCTGCCAACAACTGGAAGTCTCAATGTGTGAGGCATGCTGCTGAACACCCAGAACAGTGCCTCTGAATTGTGTGCATGGACTATTTAATTTTTTTATTTTTATCTTAAATTTTAAATTATTAATTATTAGTATTAGTTCAATAACACTGGGTGTGGTTTATCAGAGCTAGCTCAAACTCGAAGTAGAAGCCATCGTGAAGCTGATATGCATAAGAGCTTAAATGAGCTTTGTTGTATGTCATGGTGGCAGTTTTAGCCTTTCCAATAAACTCTTTCGTTGGCTCATATCTGTGACATGGCTCAGGATTTGCCAATTTTACTTGAATGATACTCGATAATGTGCCATCTAACTTAAGACTCGGCCTAAATCCAGTTTTGTTCTTTGTAATGAGGCTAAAAACCTCTTCAGCATTAGAATGTGGAATCACCAAGACTAGTAATGAGACTTTCGCTAGTCTGCCATACAAGAAGGAGCCATCTGAGCTTCTCATTGTGCTGATATGGCTCCAAATTATATCCATCCTGAAGTACCTTCTTATCTCTCCCCCATCATCTTGTTGTGACACTATTGCAGAATCCCATACCCTGTCAGGAATATCATTCCTTTCAAGCAGCTGAAAGGATATAAACACTTCAATGAGTCTTAAAAGCTCAGATGGAGAAGAAAAATTTAACAGGGTAGGGTACCTATAAAAGAATTAATAAATATTTATCAAGTAATAGCTGAAACATACCTATTAAGAAAATGCTCTACTTGTGAAAAAATAGCTGTTTCTCTTGTATCAAAGTTCAAAAACTGAGCACTTAGAAAGAGTTTCATCATGAAGTGGAAGGTTGGATATGGCATATTTTGCTGCTCTTTCATAGAATTGACGCACAGCATTGTAGAACATCTTCACTTGTCTATCTGAGATGTCACCCTCATCATGAAGCTTCCGCAATAGTGACCGCGTAACCAAACCAATGTGTAATGCATTATCTGGATGATATATATGGAATCAAAGTAAGGTATAGGATACAAACACATGAATGCATCCCATCCAATTGGTTTTTTCTCTCATCATAGGCAACAGCAGTCATGTTATCAGCCTCCTTTATAACTCTAACACTAAAAAACTTTCCAAACAGTGTTTTAAGGAAGTTATGGAGCCTGTCTGAGATAATATGTACAATTGAATCTTCACGCTGTAGAAGCAGATTCAATTGAACAAATGGTTGCAAGGCAGCTTGATAGAAAAATAGATGGACCTCAGTCATTGGGTCTGAATAACACCTATGTAACCGTTGAATTCTGTTGTTGCTCTCATTATCTATACAATAAGCATCACTAAAAACAAATTACAGATATGAATTATCTTGTGAAAAAAAATAAGACTTGAGTCCATCATACTGAGAAAGTGTTCTATTCACAGCTGTACTCAAGCTTAACCAACGTGTCTTCACATGCTTAATGAGTTGCCTGTAATTACTGTCACAGAAGGAACAAAATTCAGCAAGACCATTCTTTCTTTTGGTACTTTTATTGAAATAGAAGTAGTTATCAATTAGTAAATCTTCTACTTCAAACTTGGTACACTATAAAGTAGAGACACATTTTTAAAATATGTAAAAATTGAAGCTTCCTTGGGCAAATATTTCAGATGCTTTCAGTGCAGCATTATGAACTATGTAACAAGGACAGCCTATGAAGTATGTATTAGGGTTACACTGAAGGACATGTGTTCGGATGCAGTTTCTGACACCAAGGTTGACTGAGGTGTTGTCAACACCTACTCCAACACAGTGACTCCATGATACACCATTACTAGTGATTACTTCATCCATTTTTGAAAATATTGATTGAGCAGTTCCTGAATCAACACCTGTTAAGTGTTGGTAACATTCAGTATGAGTGATTATTTTTTACCTGTTGTGAGACACATATCAAGTAGTTGTGTTACAACTAATACACGTTGCTCATCAAAGAATCGAACAGTGAGAGGATTTATCTTTTCAAGTCCTGAATCATTCGAACCATCAATTGCAATGGAAAAAGGCCGAGACTTCATGACATCAATAAGTGTAACTTTAAAATATGGTGCAATAGATCCATTTAAAATGCATGTTGTTTTCATACGAGCTGCAGCATATCCTTTGGCTATCTTACTATCAGGAAAAATATCACTAAAAAGGGGACTAAGATGGTCTGCTACTGCCAGAGGAACATTGTGTTGCACAAGCAAGTTAGTCATTTTTACTTCTGCTCCAGTAATCTATATATGATACATGTATAACTGTAGCTGTGGTTTAGATTACTGTGATACTCACCTGATCTGTAAGTTGCTGGTTGACTGGCTGAAAGTTTAACTTTGTGTTAGCTTGAAGAGTTTTGGCATTATTCTTGTGTTGTTCAGACGAACTGTGTCTAATAATATCAGCTTCACCTTGATGGCTACATGAAAAATTTCTACAGCAAGTAGTGCAGTGAAACTGATAAGGGTTATCTTTGACTGGCTGCACAAAGGGCCACTTCTTTGTCCATGACTCTTGGAATTTTGTGTTGTAGATAGCAGCTCCACCAAACTTCTTACTTATACTGGTACCAGTATCATTTTCTCTACTTCTTTTCATAGTTCACAGGATCAAGAACTTTTACTGTTACAGCTGAACTTTAATACTTTATTAATGAAATTAATTTTAATTAATTTTAATAAGAATATATTAATTAAACTTAATTTTAATTAAACACAATTATTATGGGTGTGAAGGTGGGTGTGATTGAGTTGCACTGCATGCTGATGCGTGACTTCAAAGAAAGTAAGCGTGAGAGCGTGAGAAGAGTCTTTAATGCGTGAGTCTCCGCTGAATGCGTGAGAGTTGACAGGTCTGATTGAAGGTATATGCGGAAATGTTTTTATGGGAAAATTGCTGAAAATGGCTTATTCTTGAGGCTTAAATTCCCAATGAAGGTTTGAACAGACATTTGGAATGGAACTTATTAAAAATTAATTACAATTCATGCAAACACATCACTTACCTTATTATGAATTCTCTGACCTCTTAAGGTGTCTTGTTTCTGTACTGCTTTCTAATGGCAGGAACAGAAAGAGGGAGGGAGACAGAATTTACATTAAAATATAAAAAAATAAGCAACAAGTTGTATAATAGAAATGTACATGCATAGTTGAAACATCAAAGAAGATGCATAAAACGGAGAGAGAGCATGTATTATAATAAGGAATGCTATATCTATCTAGGCTATGTGACGAGGGAGAGGTGGCTAACTGACTATGGATATACATGTATACTATACATTAAAACACAAAAAATATGCACTTCACAGAATCTGTAACTATTGTACCGTATAGCTGGAAAATTAGGCAGAGAATTAAATTTGGCGGATTGGCGGTTCAAAATAAAACTGCCAATAATATAACCGCCAATAATAATTGCAATTTCATGGGCGGGTTGATTATACTAATAATTGCCGTATTTCTCACTAGTTCAGTCACAAAGTGAAGACTGTGGGTAAGGACAGCCATGCAGCAGCTTGTAGAAAAGCTATGTGTGCTTAAAAAAAAGACAAGATAGTCAACCGCCAAATTAAATGTGACAATAATTGACAAAAGGTACCTTATGGCGGATAGGAAAATTGGTGTTTATAGCCTAAAAAATCCAACTTCCTGAGCTCCAATTATCATTAAATTACTCCAGAGGATGCAAAAAGTTACTATGTAACTTTTAGAAACAATTGTTGACTAACAGAGCACTCACAGGTTGATTTTTTTTATTATAATACTGAATTTAAAAATTCACTGTAAGGTACCTTTTGTCAATTATGGTCCATATTTAGACAGTTTTGATGCAAAACTGCTAAAGGTTTAGACCGCCAAATTTTTGGCCATACGGTATCTTTCTATAGGAATTCAAGCAAATATAGCAAATTATGCATCCAATTCAATTTAGTTAAGCTACATTTAGATGCAGATGTACATGTACCATTGGTTGTCAAGGTATTGATGTATGTGCTATAGTTTTACAGTTTTATGCAAAAAGCCACCATACTTGCTTATGGATTAAAAAAAAGATGTCAGCTGCAGGGCTCCATTTTTAATGTAGCCTGTATAAAAGGCTACATTACATTATTTACACTGCAGACTTGCATGTGGTTTTGCTATGCTAATTATACTACAAATTGTATACAGTGAGTTACTGCAAGTAATTTTTTTCATTTAAAATGTTTAGAGATATTGAGCTGTGCCATTGGCCTTAGCTTAATGCTAAAGTTGATTACAAATGTTAACTTGAGCAGTACATGACACTTTTGGTATACATGTAAATGTATATGCATTCTTATCCCTTTTCCTAACACAAGTAATTCGCAAAGATTAATCCTTTGGACAACTTTTTGAATTTTTTATGTTGTCATGGAAATCATCAATTATTCGACGCCACACCTCTTGACCACGCCCAATCAGCCATTTTGATCGTTTTTCATGGAGTATCTTTGTGCCTTTCAAGAGCTCTCAGTAGACCTGCAAGTTCTATTCCATTCACTTAAAAGTGCTCCAAAGCACCTAAACTGCTTGCACCTACATAGATTTTAGCTGCTGCATTTACTTACAACCAGTTTCATTGCCTTTACAATATCATCAACAAATAGTCAACTTTTTGCAAAAAAATAAAATAAAATAAAATAAGTGTTGAATAGCAATTATATCAAAGTGCCGACAAAGCATTCTTTCACTTTTCTATTCTTTTCTATGGTTTCTATTTTACCACTAATATTATTCAATACCAATTTCTGCCAAGAAGGTGTGGTTTCCTGTAACACGCACGTGTTTGCCCTAAAAAGAGGCGTGGTAATTGCTTTTTTATTAATTGTTATTACCTTGTTGTAGTTCTACAACAAATTGTCAGGCAAAGAGTTATATAGATTGTTCAAAGAATATAGTTTGGTATTTATAGCCAAGATACGTTTAGCTTGGCTATATGCCTTGGCAGCTAATTTTATATTTTTTGCAAAAGATTCAAGATCTATACAAGGTAAGCTTTATTTTGTTATAAAGATTTGAGGTATCAGCTACAATAAGCCCTTACTTATGCTGTGCCTAATGCAGTAAATGAATAAGCCCACTTGTTAAATAATAGTACCTGCCAGTATGTTTAGGTACAAATAGCGTATGAGAAGACCCAAAAATACTAATTAACAGCAAACTCTATGCTACTATGTAATGTCCATGTACATTGTACATAGCCACCCCTTTCTGGTCACTAAGGTTACACCACAATAAATCTGTCTCTCCCCCCTCTTTCTCACATGTGTGTATAACTACATACTTCATACATCATTTTTATAGAAACTTAATTTTATAAAGCTCTTTCATTTTGATTAACATAATCTGATCATAATTCAGCTTAGAGGGAGGATGAGAGAAAGAAAAATAAGTTTAATAAGCCAATACACTATCTCTATTATTTGGGCGGTAGCCTATATGTGGGGTTGAGGTTGATTTTTCAAGGTGGCGGCATAATTTGCAATTTTCAAACGCTTACCACTCTTTCATCTTATGTTGTACAGCCTTATAAATGGCTTAGATTGGCTCACCTTTACTAAGCAATTCTCCTGGTACCTTTATAAAGGCCTCATTGCAGCGTGACCACTTCTGGAGAATAGGCCCAAATTCAAACTTCTGCAAAATTCTTTGGACTTTTTCTTCTTTCATCTTCTGTCACCACGGAAATCATTGAAACTACATAGCCTCTTGTGATGGCTTTTATATCATTCCTTTGACCTTGGATCTAGGACAAGACAAGTGCTTTCATTATTTGACTGAGATCAAGTTTGTATAAATACCCCTTACAAGTTTACAAGTAAATCAAGTAATTAAAACAAGTTTACAAGTAATCAATACCCCTTACAAGTTTACAAGTTTACAAGTTTACAGATTTACAAGTTTCCATAATACCCCTTTCTTTTTTAGATGCTACTTTGAAAATTACATGCGCAAAGTTGCCAAAGCTACGGTACTCTAGTCAGTGGAGTGTAGTCTGCTTGCACAGTCGCTTCAATCTTTTCTTGATCTTTGCTAAGGTTATTTGCAAGTCTGTGCCAACTGCTCAAACTAAGAGATCACCAGTTCTTTTAAGAGCAAATAGGTAACACAGGAAGATCATGACTCTCAGACAGAAAACACGTTTTCCAGACAGTTGCAGCTCCGACGGCGTGTGGAAGGCCTTAATTGTTTTGTGGGTCTTGTTTTTCTACCGTGACAACCAAGCTTATACAATGAGCCCATAATATTTTATATGCCTATGCTTTTGATTAAAATAGGTGTGGGTGACATGACGCACGAGTGAGTTAAAATGGGGTCTTTAAGTAAACGAAAAAACAAATTACTGTGAGCATTGTTGTGATTATGTCTGAACAAGTACGTATCGTCATTATCAATTTGAAGTTGGAAGAAATAAAAGAATGAAAGTGATGGATGAAAATGAAAGTAGCGAAGTAAGCACTTCAGTTTAACTGCAAATCAGACCCATTTTTAACCATTATGCTGAAACTTATTTATGTTATACTTTATTTGTCTTACTGTGCATTAGATGTAAATTATATCTTTTTTGCTGGAGTAGAAATTAGGAACTGACATCAACAATTCATTAAGCAATATTATGATTGATGTATGTTTATGCCACCACAAGAGTTAGAATCCTTTTGAAAATTATGAGCTCCGGATTGCAGACACTGATGAATTTTGCCAGAACACTAATAAGTGCATTAGAAATTATTTAGGTAAGCATGATGCAAAATAAATATAATTGAGCATCAGCTGTAATTTTTGGACTGCATGAACAGATAAGTTTTTATAATTGCTGAAAAGTTTTACTAATTGAAAGTATATAGAATACCAGAACTTACAATGATATAGATTTTCTAACGTGAATCTAAAAATAGTAATGTAAGTATTGTTAATCAAAG
>NW_003546356.1:64871-66717 GCF_000090795.2 Amphimedon queenslandica | reverse complement strand
CCTTTTTCCCAATTCAATCCTACTACTTTCCCATTTTTAATGTTTTCTTTTCTTGTTTCCATTCTTTTTTCTTAATGTGATAAATTACATACTGTTATGATTGTGTGGTTAGGTTAATTATATTCATACTCATCACATGCACATATAATAAAATGGCATCAAACCACAAACCTACGCAGTGTCTGCAGCTGGATTTTGTCTTCCATTTTGCTCCCTGTCTTTGCTTCTTTTTGAAACTACCTTTGTGGTCCTTGACCTAAACATGAAAGAATGATGTAAAAGCCAACTTGAGCGATTCTCTAGATTAAAAGATTATCAGGTGCATAGATGAAGAATTTTGTAGAAATTTGAATTTGGGCCTGTTTTCCAGAAATGCTCCTGCTATATTACAGTTCACTTTATAGGTACCAGGTGAATCACTCAGTGAAGGAGAGCTCATCTAAGGCATTTATAAGGCTGTACAATGTAAGACAAAAGAATTATGTGTTTGAAAATCATAAAAATGGCCGCCACTTGAAAAATCAACCTCAATTCCTACATATAGGCTACCGGCGCCTATATAATACATGACAAATTATGTCATACACAATTTCAATGCACAAGAGAGATTTACATTGCATGTGACTTGATTAAATAAAATCAATTGCGTGATCGATAATTGATAATTTAAATCTTTAAGGTACAACGGGCTGAACGCACAATTTAGTTTTCCGAACACAAATTGTTTTCTTTATACTTTTTCTACAAGATATAATTTTTTCAATTTTTTTCTCAATAGTCACATGCAATAAACTTTACTAAACTTTGTAAAATGGATGAAAACTGAGTAAAGAATTCTTGAACATGATGAGAGTACTTTAATTTTTAGCAAAATCATTGTGTTTATAATATTATTTTCTATTAATGTATGTTACATCATTTGGCAAAAGTTTTCCAAGTTTTGCAAAATGGGCTGCAATCACTCAAAGTTTTGTAGGCTTTCAAGCATCAGTGTATCACAAAAGCATTTACTGCAAACAAACTTGATTGAGTGTTTGCCTTCATTATGCCACGATTGCAAGCTTTAGAGCTTTGTAGAGCCTGCATTGACCAGATGAAACCGCTAAATAAACAATAGTCATACTGGTGGCCAATTTTATTAATAGTTTGACTAATATGATGTCATAACTTAACCCCACCTTGCAATTAATTTTTCCTGCCAGTTTTATAACATACAGAGGTATCCAGAAATGACACAAGATCAAAGATGGTGTATGAAGTATTAAAAGTTATGCAGGAATTTTTTTTACTATTTAATTTAAATGATCAATGACTTCTACACAGTGCATAGTAAAAATTTAAAAATAGTACAAGTTGTACAACTTTTTCTTTACTAATAAATGGCAGCAATTAAAAAATATTGAAATTTCATCCAAAAGTAACTTAAATTTTTAGTAATGGCAGTTTTAGTTGTGTTTGTTTATCAACTTTTAAAATTGTTTCATGCAACTTGTGGGAATCAAGTTAGTACTCATTGGCTGAAACCTTCTCTTCTACACTCACCAAGGCACGCAGTGAGATCATTGGAAATGGCTTTCAGCTCACCAATTATGTGGTCTGTCAAAGTGTCATTCATTGTATGACTTTGACAAGTGTTTTGAGGTTTGTGGTATCAGTAAATAATTAGTCTCAAATGCCAGCATGTTCAATTCCCTAACCATCCAAGACCAACTTACCGTCAGAAATGTAACACTTCTCCATTGAGAACTATTAGGAATCACTGATAAATTTTAAACCATACAAGGTATGTTTGTACTAGTGTTGTTTTAGTTCTTTGGTACTAGAACTAAAATACAATACTAGTATG
>NW_003546356.1:59999-63942 GCF_000090795.2 Amphimedon queenslandica | reverse complement strand
TATATATACATGTGCACATGCAGTGCATGAGCAAACATGCATGCATCATTGAATTTGATACCATTTGCACCTGTGAGCTGTATATAGTCACAAGACAGATAATAGTCAGCATTAGTTACAAGACCAAGAAGACAAGTTAAATGGCTACTGGTAGCTCTAGAGCTATTGCTGGAAGGCCTAAATGTGGTGTTTGGAAGTACTTCAGTTTCTGTGAAGATACCAACAAGTGTACATGCTTAATTGATGTCTCTGTAGAAGGTGAAGAAGAGAAGATTTGCCAAAAGACATTTAAGGGAAAATACCCCACCAATATGAAGAAGCATTTAAAATCCTGTCATCCCAAGTACTATAAAGTGCTTGAATCAGAGGAAACAGCCAAAAAGATTGCTACATCTCATTCAATCCCAGAGAATCAATCAATGCTCAAGCAATCGAAGTTACTTGACTGTCTCGAAAACAAGAAGTATGACCCTAAATCAAAGAAGTATGAAGCACTGACACAGAGATTGGCTCTGTTCGTTGGGGCTACTAGTGTACCATTGAGTTTAGTTGATAACGAAGAATTTAGGGAGCTACTTACTGAGCTTGATCCAAGGTATCAAGTACCACATCGACAGAAACTAGGCAAGGAGATCGAAAAAATATATCTGGAGCTAAGAAATAAGCTGTCTGTTAGCATGCGAGATGCGAGAAAACTCAGTTTGTGTGCAGACGTGTGGAGTAAGCAAGGCATGACAGCTTCATTCTTAGGAATAACGTGCCACTACTTTAATCATACTGACATGAAGTGTCACAGTATCACTCTTGCTGTAAAAAGGTTCCCTTCACCACACACAGCCACTAGAGTCTTGGAAGTATTTGAATCTGTGATAGAAGATTGGAAGTTATCGGTTTCTAAAATATTCCGTGTTCTCACAGACAACGGTAGCAATATGTTGGCTGCCTTTAGAAATGAAGATGAGGATGGCAATGTGGACATTGAAGATATTTCTGGCATGATTGACATCGTTGAAGAAGACGATATACCTGATGGTGACGACAACCCTGATGACGAAGCAGTTATTATGGAAACCGACCAACAAGATACCAGTGCAAATAGCAGAAGGGCAATAGAAGAGTTTGAAGGATTAGAAGCTGAGCATCAGTCTGCCTTTCCTAAATACAGACGTGTCAGCTGCTTTATACATACACTACAACTTGTAGTGAAAGTATTTGAAGTTAATCCATCATACAGTGCTGCTTTAAAAAAAGCCCGTGGTATTGTTAGTAAGGTAAACAAGTCCACCAAAGCAACTGAAAAACTCACTTCAAAGGCAAATAAGAAACTTATTAGTGATTGTAAGACCAGATGGGATAGCACTTATCTTATGTTGGAGCGGCTGTTACATGTAAAAGTGCACCTGGTAGCTGTTTTAGATGAGCTTGTATGGGACAGTCTTACTGCAACTCAGTGGAAGAATTTGGAAGTCATTCAAGAGTTACTCCAGCCTTTTGCTCATCATACCAACATAGCTAGCACTGAGCATAGCACATCTATTGGAATGGTGTGCCCATTGATTAAAGAGCTTACTATTCATCTGGAAGAGGTTAGTATGGCTAGAAATATGTGTGTTATTTCATTGATGTTTTTTTGTGTGACACTGTACAGATGGCAGCACAATATGCTGGAGTCTCTATGGTAGCAAATAAGATGCTCTCAGATCTAAAGAGGAGGTTCCAGTTCATAACAAATCCAGAATCACCAGATTTTGATCCTCTGTATGTTACTGCTACTTTCCTTACTGTACCATACAGAAAGATATTAGAATCCCCTCAACGATTGCAAGCTGAAATGTTTCTTACATCTGAAATGAAGAAAGTCTCTGATATTCTGGATTGTGATGATGTTCATTCTGAAGAGAATAATGACCTAATCGATCTTAATACAACAGTTATTGAGCCTCCAAGGAAACGCTTTAAGCATCTTTCAAGAGTTAGTACATTATTGGAGGAAAAGGAAAGCAGTGATGATACAAGAGCAAGTGCCAGAAAATCAGCAGAGGAGCTGGAAATTGAGAATTACTCTAATTACAAGCCTAACAAAGATGATCTCCAGTCAGACCCTTTTTCCTTTTGGATGAACCAAAAAAATGTGTATCCAAACCTGGCATTAGTTGCTTGTGACATTCTAGCTACACCGGCTTCGACAGCACCAGTAGAAAGAATGTTCTCAGTTGCTGGACAAGCATCAAAAGGCATAAGGAATCGACTGGGTGATCATAACTTAGAACGAGAAGTTTTTTTGCGTAAAAACAAGAAGTACTTAATAAATAATTAAAATTTGCACTATTTGGTTGCTTTTTGGCTTTAAAAAAATTTGTAAATCTTAAATGTATGATTACTTAATTTCCTCTTTAGAGCTACATGTACATGTGTATAACAACTAAAATCAATTTGCATTTGGAACTAAAACTAAAAATATTTTAAACTTTTGAACAAGAACTAAAATACAACCATTTTTTTAAATATTGGAACTAGAACTAAAATGGAACTAAAATAATTTTTAATTTTAGAACTAGAACTAAAACTAGAACTAAAAATATTTTAAATCTGGACCTAGAACTAAAACTAGAACTGAAAATATTTTAAATCTGGACCTAGAACTAAAACTAGAACTGAAAATATTTTAAATCTGGACCTAGAACTAAAACTAGAACTGAAAATATTTTAAATTTGGACCTAGAACTAAAACTAGAACTGAAAATATTTTAAATTTGGACCTAGAACTAAAACTAGAACTGAAAATATTTTAAATTTGGACCTAGAACTAAAACTAGAACTGAAAATATTTTCAATTTAGAACTAGAACTTAAACTAAAACTAAAATGATTTTTACTTTTGGAACTGGAACTAAAACTAGAACTAAAATTATAATTTGTACTAAAACAACACTACAAGGTAAGCATAGAAATTTTTTCAAAGAATGCTAAAATCAGAGAGAAATAGACTATGACAAGTCAAGAGATTTAGCATGACTTAGACTGGTCCCTATGGCTATTCTATGCTATGTAGTGATTATCTCAATTATAAAAGCTTTTAAGTAAACTTTCTTTTGCCTTTTAACTCTGAATCATTACAGTCAAACCTTGTTAGATATTAGTATTATTCCCCTGCATTCAGTAGATATTGTTGATATTTCCTGAGCATTTAGCCAAGTCTCATAAGATTTGAATTTAATGATTCAGAGTCAAAAGGCAAAATAAAGTTTACTTGAAAGCTTTTATAATTGAGATAATCACTACATAGCATAGAGTAGCCATAGGGACCAGAGTCTAAGTCATGCTAAATCTCATGACTTGTCATAGTCTATTTCTCTCTGATTTTAGCATTCTTTGAAAAAAATTTCTATGCTTACCTTGTCCTTATAAGTATCAGAGCACCCACAACTTAACTGTGAATGAATAATCCCTCTTTTTGTCAAGTTATTTTCTCTTTATTTCTGCATGTAAAGCATTGCAGTTGCTCATGTTGGCTCCCCTTGTGATGTCATCAATGACCGCGCCCCCTAACAGGAAGCAATGGCTGCCAGCAACTTTAGCAAGCTCTAACTTTCCCAAAGCAAGTCCAATGCAAGAATGCAACTAGGAATAGTCTATTTGGGTAGTGTACATTAAAAATAAGCAATAATCTCAAATTTCAATTTCGCATGCAAGCCTCCCTTTAACTTTTCATGAATATTTTGAATGTTAATTTTGTAATCATTTCTTGCAATGGCAACCAAGCGTCAAGCAACTCTCCTTTCTTTCTTGCCTCCTAAACCAAAAAGAAAGAAATACCAATGATGATGACCTTATTGAAAGAAGTAAGGTTAATAGCTAACATGTATAGATCTATAAATAAGCAAGTACTGCTTGTCATAAATCATCAGTTGTGTTAATGGCAGCTGCACACAAAATTTACTACC
>NW_003546356.1:58562-59830 GCF_000090795.2 Amphimedon queenslandica | reverse complement strand
CGAAATTTTTTTGGATGGGATTATCATTGAGAGGTGTGTCATAAAAATCTCTTGCTTAGGCGTCTACTCTTGGGAATGATTGCAGCTTAAACTTATTTGGTAACTGAGTGTACTTTCTAATTTTCTTATTTTGGAAGATTTTCCTGTTTGCATTATGTATTTGCTTTGATACTTTTATGTTGTGTTGTGTCTGGACAAAAATTTTTTAATGTAATATTGTGCCTTGTAAATTTAACTTTTAAAATATAAATTATTGGTAAGAATTTTTGTAATTTATGTACATTATGTTATTAGGGCATTGGACCAACTAAGTGAGCATGGGTCTTGTTCACACAGGGGAACACCACAGTGACCCAGAGCTACAATTGAACCCTCCTTTGTTTCAGGGACTAGCAGGTACTTTCCAAAGGTACTGATGTCTAACTTAGGGTGTTGTTTTTGTTTTGGATCCTGAGATCAACATATCTCAGGCCTTTGTTTTAGAGCTGAGATCAGTATAACCTTTGCCCAGGCCCTTCCACCTCTGTGTATGTCTTTGGGAGATATACAAATGTCTGAACCAGGCTAACCATAGCCGTAGTCCAGCACTGGGGTGCACCTTGATTGGAATGATTGGCCAAAGCCCGTGATTCCTTCCCATTGACTCTAATTATAAGGTCGCCATCAGATGTTGTTTTGCTCCACTTTTTCATGTGTTTGGTTAAATTTTACTATTATTGTTGCTTGTTGATGCATGTTAGTCATTATAGTAAGAGGTGTGGTTTTCCTCATGTGACCCTCTAAAGGGACAGGCAGTCTGGCCTTGAGAACCAGATGTGGCAGGTTATAACGTTTTTTTGGGCACTTAACTCTCCCTGCTCTGCCAAATCCACTTTAGTCAGGTTACGTAAGTTTTAAGTACTCTTTATAGTCCTAAACTAGAGTTGTTTTAAAGGGTAAGTTCCGTGAATTTTGGGGGTATTTTTTTATTGGCTTAATGTGTTTGCATCATCATAATGATGTGTTCCAACTCCCATTATTCAAAAAAAATTATTCACTGAGATATGAGCCTTCAAAATTGCTCATTTTTGCTTCATTCAATGTTCATTCCAGTTGGTGGGTGTGGCTAAACGTGACGTCACAAGAGGAATAGATGCAGATAACTCCATTCCTTTATAGGGGGAAAATAATCCTTTATTTTCATGCCTTGTAAAGTAATAGCAGTAATTTAAAGATTGGGATCATTAGCTCTCATTATTCTAAGCATGCAACTGCAAGAAAAAGACTCA
>NW_003546356.1:50386-57815 GCF_000090795.2 Amphimedon queenslandica | reverse complement strand
ATGTATGATGCAATTAATTTAGTGAATTTAATTATTCATTACTGTACATGTAATAAGTGTGTGTGTGTGTCCATAGATAATAGGGACCATGTGGTGCTTGTATTAATTACATGTATGATGCAATTAATTTAGTGAATTTAATTATTCATTACTGTATATGTAATAAGTGTGTGTGTGTGTCCATAGATAATAGAGTTTACAGGGATAGGAAACTTCCGATTGTGGTTTTATTATTCCCATTCAGTTTATATTGTAGCCTAGTAACAGAATTATTCTGATGCTCCCTTCCCTTTTTACGCAGCCCAAAAATTAGGCTATAGCCATGTCTAGGCTGATATTTTCTACTGTCTCTACCTGATAAAAGCCTTTTTCGAAGATTTTATAATGCGTTATGGCTATAGAATTGTGCTTCAATATAAATTAAAAGACCAGTGTGTCTACTTTATAAAACATCAAATGTTCATGCAATTTTTGCTTTGCATTTCGAATCTGTATGTCAAAGACATTTCTTAATACTTCATGATTAGCAGGTAGACCGATTCTACAAGCAGTCCTCCAGGTCTTCAGACTTAAAGCTGTCCTGTGCGTCACTTTGGTGGTGTTCTTCATACAAATAAAGCAAATTTGCTGTGTTTTGCTTCTACACGCCTATCTCAAAAACTTGACATTCTAGTGACTAAACGGCCCCATCTACAGAAAGTCTATAACCTATCCTGGGTCTTTCACCCATTAGCAGTTGTTTTAAAATACTTTAAGTACCTCAAAAAAATTTTTGTTTAAGGCACATGAAATAAAGTGATGCATTAGTAACATTCTAATTTTGAGGAGCCAAATAATGAAATAAACATGAGATAGCTAAAATGTTAAAAAAATATAGACATGGCTCAATTACAAGTTCATTTTCAAGTTGATACAGTGGACCTGAACAGGCTGAAAGATGATGAGAAAGACCTGCAACATCACAAACTAGCCACATTTGCTTAATGTAAAAATGAAATTTACTGAAAAGAAAGAATTAATAAGGTATGGGGAAGGTAGCTTGATTTCCCACGAAAGGAAGTTTCTTATCCCTGTAACTCTAATATCTATGGTGTGTCTGTGTGAGTGGGTGTGTGTGTGTGGTGTCTCTCTGTGTGAGGTTTTTTCTGTTCATTATTGTACTTTATTGCAGACATGGGGTCAAGCACTTAGTGCTTGTACTTAAGCACAAATAAACACAGCTTTCTAAGTGCTTTGTGCTGCTTACAACTACCTTTTAAATATAATGTATGGTCTTTGTACATGTACTTGTACTTCAAGAAATTGACAGAAGAACAGCAAAAATTGTGAGTGAATAGTGTACATGTACATGTCGTGTTTACACAGTCTAGTGAATTGTAGTAACAGCAGTATACAAGTTTAGTAGCACATTGTGTGATTGTGTGCTAGCTTAAATAATGGTATACAAATCACCCCAAAGCTCCATGCTGTTTTTATTCATTATAAACAATACACAATAGTTGCAGCACAGTAAAGAGTGCTGTATGGCTGATAACGGCATGAGGGGTGGAGTCGAGACAGCCAATACAGCACATGGCACGAACTGTGCTATAATTAATTTATGGGTTATAGTGGGCACATCAAAGGCATCCGTCAAATGCACTCCTAGAGAAGTTTTCTCGAGTCTTCAATGTTGAGACAAAGGTAGTGCAAACATTTAAATCTCGCAAGACAATTTTTTTGCCACATAACAAGAACTAGGCTGCCCTACAATCAATATCTAACATTTCTGGGCACTGAAAGACTGCAAAATGCCGACAATGGTGGTAAAAGAGTCCTTTCCGCAACAGGTAGAGCAGTTTTTCTTCGCTGGTCACAAAGAGCTTCTCACCAAGTACTGCTAGCCATTGTGAAGCCAACCAACCGACACTCACTTCTGGTGCTGTATGCAATATAATGGAACAGACGGTACCTGTGATACGCCCACATAGCATACTATAAACAGAGTTAATATATACTAGACACAATAGTAAATTAAATGACTAAGTGCATGTACATGTACATGTACAATGAACAACTATAATTGTTATTGTTACGCTTTGTGAATGTCTAGTACTTATTAATGTACATAGTACTTAAGCACTCTGGAGAAAGCTTGCTCTTGTACTTAAGTACTTATGGTGAAGCTAGGGATTGTGCTTGTGCTGTTATTTCTAATACATTTAAGTGCTTGTGTTTTTGTGTTTAAGTACATTTCATAATGCTTCGCCCCATGTCTGCTTCAATGTTTTTTATTGCATAGGTGTTTTCCATTTGCTGTAGAAGTCTTTGAAGGCTGGAGCTCCGAAGTTGCTTTTGTCATTTCGTTTTAAGAGGCAACAGATAGGATGGAACATGGAGGAACTGCCAGGCACCAATCCAATAGCTCTCCACCGCATTATGGAAAGGCAATGCTGCTATGTAGGCCGAGCTCCCCTCCCGTCTGTTGTAGAGTCTTTGCTGAAACAATTGGGTTTTTTTTATTTCAAGTCAGTTTTGTTTTGTTTTTTGTTTAAATTTGTTGTTTAAACTGCTTCTCTCACCTATTTAATAGTAATATTTAATAACTTTATTTTGTTCTTGTTCTTTTTTTCAGTGCCCTATTTTGTGTTTTCATTGTTTGTTGGTTTTCCCTCTTTTTATAATAATATTCATAATAACAATGACGAATTATGTTGATGACACTAGTATAGGCACTGCCTACCTGCAAGAAAGTTTATATAATGCTGAATGAATGAAGTAGCAAGTGTCACTTCTTGTAATGCAATAGTTCGAATCCTACTTCAGGTGGTAGAGACCTGCTGCCTAAAGTGCCTATGCTGAAGCTTCTTTTGGCAGTTATAGGCTTTGTTCCTCTCATTATTGCAATTCCCAGTATGGCTATGCAGACTGCAGCTGAGTACACCAAATGCTTGCTCTGCAAAGTGCCAAAACCACCTAAGTAATCACATTTCACTTCAACAAGCTTGTTTGTAGAGCCTATTGTAATGTGGAGGAATATGACCAAATTGCAGCTATAATAGAGTCCGCCAAAACAATGATACAGTTTAGTAACCCTCAATGGTGTGCTGCACTGGCTGGAGTAGCAGTATCTTAGCAAAGCTGTAAAAATTTTCTGTCCCACCCTATTCCTATTCAATTTCCCTTTCAGTTGCTCCCCCCACAACTCCTTTCTTAGAATCAGCTACCAGGCGTCACTGATGATGGCGGTGCAAAACCATTCGGCCAGCTAACAGCCTGAATTGCCGCTGCCTCTAAAGGTCCACCATCATAAGGCTGATGAGCAGAAGATTCACCATCATATGGCTGATGAGCAAAAGATTCACCATCATAAGGCTGATGAGCAAAAGATTCACCATCATAAGGCTGATGAGCAACAGATTCACCATCATAATGATGAGCTAAAGATCATGCATCAAAAGGCTGATGAGCAGCGAAAACTACCAGCTTTTGAAGATATCATTGAAATACTAGCAGCACTAAACAGAAACAGTCCATTCCGGATCAGGTTCTGGTGGGACATTACTGTGTTTGGAAGGGTAATTGGCTTTTACACTAAATCTTGCATACTAAAAGTCTTGATTGAGTATCCGATTTACTCTACAAAAGTATTGTTGTGTGCCACCCAAGCTGCAAACAGAATGTTGATAAATTTTCGGCTAAAACATGGCGAAGGAAGTTTTAAGCCAAGCACAAGAGGATTTAATGTTTAGAATAGTATTCAGACATCTAACAAGTTGATTTCCTACGTTGTACATTGTTTCATTGGATTATACACTCAGTAGTAAATAGAGGTTTGAGCCATTGCTTGAGACTGTCACCTCAGGTTTGACTGGAGGGACTCCAAACTACATATACTCATTCCTGTCATCAATACCAATGGTTATCTACACTATAATGTGAATCTGATTGCATTGGAGCTCACCCCGTGTACATACTTGAGCAGTGTATTAATGTGAACAGTGCTATTGACAAATATCTATTTTATAATTTTTAAAATTTAATATAGGTACAACCAGATGGTCTAGATGGTGTCCCATTGTTAAACAAAAAAGTTGCATGCTTTTGATCAGCATGATTCATCATCAAAGAGACAGATTGCAGTGAGGTCCAGAGTTATAAGCCTTACAAATGATTCATTTAGAATTGCTGCTCGGTCTCGTTATTAATACAATGAGGAGCAGACTGGGTTCTTGAAGCCTAGATTTTTTGTTTACTTTCTAACTAACTAGTCTGGTCCTCCATGTACTCATATTTGTTGTGACAGTGTCTGTGTTCCATGTTTCAAACGTCTAGTCATGTACAACATGACATTGTACTCAAAAGCTTATCCAGTTACGCAGAGGTATAGACCTCATTTTTGTATATAAATGAGCGATTTTCATCAGTCTCAGAGAGGAAGACTAGTCTAAGAGCTTGATGGAAAAGGTATCTTGCTGTCTTTGCCAAACGGGACTGCTCAACATAGAAAGACACATGAGGAGAAAACACTCAGACCTGAGCAGAAGTGAAAGAAGGGCAGTAATAGAAACATCAAAAATATCAATGAGAAAAGAGTTAGTGTTTGTTGGTAGAAGATAGATTAGCATATCTCATCTTGTAGAGAAGATGACAGAGAGGACATGGCATTGCCAGAAGGAAATACTGAGGAGAAAGAAACAGAAGAAAGCACAGAGATACAAGACAAGGAACCTGTCAAAGTCTCTTTTGAAGCTACTTCCGTAAGAAGACAGAATTTTGGAAGAACAACCCACCTAGAAACCTTAACTGTTGACGACTGCCCTGATCTCAGAGACTATGCATTGTGAGCCAAGCTGTGCTTCTTAAAGTTATCATTTTTTTTTAAAGATAGCTGACAAGCTCTACCGGCGCTGGAAAGTCGGATGGGGTTTCTAAGAGCGAAGTGACAGATTTGGGCAAATTCTTGAAGCATTGTGACTCTTCCACATTCGCTCAAGCATTCACGAAAGACAAAGTCACTCAATACATTGGTTTTCTGGAGAAGACATGCAAAGTTGGACCGTGTGGAAGGTCAACTAAGTGCAACACTATTCTACACGCGATAACCTATTTGAAAAGAAAGCCAGATATATCACAAGACTGAATACGAGAATCTAGCACATAAATTGAAACGTATTCAAGCTATTCCTTTTTTCCTTTTGTTAATGCTTATACACCACAATTCTGTTAATAACTCAAAAGCAGTAGTTAAGACTTTTCAGATCTCCTTCCAATAATAAGCTAGTCCTGAAATATTGGACAAAGGCTATGAATTCTTTAAAATGGCATTGATGGAAAAAGACAGAACCTTATGATTCAGATATTTGAGCTTTTTACGTTGAATTGCAACGTATCTAACTTTTGCAGTAAGATTAAGAGCCACATATAATCCTTGCCGTCCCACAAGTAGGCATATAATTTTTAATCATTGTGAACTCATATTAAAGCTATTTATTTGGAATAAATTCTAGTAAATAAAGTCTCATGATTGATTCATCACAAAAAAGGTCTATGGAACTGTAAGTGTTTAGCTACAACTGATGGCTAAAACTTTTTTAACTTTAACAAGCACTAGAACTATTTGTATAAGGAGATTGGTATTAGAAGAACGGGAAATAATATCTTTATACAACACGTGCCAAAACTACAGGCTATTTACTAGATAAAATATAGGCTAACTACTTAAATTAAAGCTTGAATCAACTTTCAGAAAAGATGCTTGGAACGAGAACTGAAACTAGAAGTATACGTGAACCAGAACATAACTAGGACTAAAAAAAATTGAATGCTTAAAACTATATCTATTTGAAATAATAAGAACTAGGAAAGACACATTTATTTCTAAGAGAAGAACCGTACAAAGTAATAATTGGGACAGCCAATCACTTTCCTTACAACAGCGGAGATTTAGAGAGACATATATTCATTCTCCCGGAGATTAAACAAATATGGAGATATATTAGGTTGATTATACAGAAGACAATACAGGAGAAGCAACAAACAAACAAATACAAAAATCACAGAAACATACACATGCAAACAAATAAGAAAACAAATACAAACTATTACAAAGACATACACATACAAACAAATACAAACAATTACAAAAACATACACATGCAAACAAATACAAACAATTACAAATACTTAGAGATATTTGACAAACAATTACAAATACTGAGAGATACATGTAGATGACAAAAAATTACAAATACAAAGAACAATACATATTACAGCAAGTGACAAACAATAATCCTACCATCCTATTGATTCTCGGCTCCTGAAGGTGGCTTAACCAGCCTGTACACGGAATCTTGAATTTTTTGAAGAGTGGTGCTCCTGTTCGCCTTCAGGAGCCGAGTTTCAACATTATCTTCAGCCATGATCCTTTTAACTTCGCTCATATTAGGCTTCTTTGGTAAATCTTTATGACCTTTAAATAGTTTCACTATCGCCCCACGCTCCTAGATACTTATAAAGTACTCAGTACAAAATTATCATTGAGGTGCAGGTGAGAGAACCAAAACATCAATAAAGTGCACCCTATGATACTGAGTCACGATCTAAAATAATTTCAACACATGTACAAGTAATTTCCACATTATTATTCACAAATTTGTTCCACTGCATATGAGATTTATTCCAATTTAAATCAGTTGTGATGCAACAAGGATTCATTTCACGTCCAAAAAATTTTTTGTCAAAGGGTATCAAGAAATACAATACGAAAAAATTTAATTTCAGCTAGATGAGTGCCTGAGGCTTGGAGATCTAGTCAATGAAGAGGTACTGATGTTCAAACCCGGTAGCCTAAACCAAGTCTTGCTTCCACAACCACATCTCTTTCAGAAAGAACAATCACCTGAAGACATAAGGTCACAATATCTCATGAAGTTCTGCGCTGACAAAGAAATTGTTAAGGCTGTTGAGAAAGCATTGAAAGGCACCATGGCGACCAGTGGCGGAGGAACACTGGAATATGGGAGGGCTGACAAATTAGTGAAAAGAAAGTGGGAAGAAAATATTTGCGTGCGAAGCGCGCAAAAAAATTTTTTACACCACATTAATTATTCATGATAGGTGTGGCTAATTTGCACATAATTGATTAATTGATGTATAATAATGCATAACTATAAATTAAAATCTGCATAAGTATTAATGATAATTACCAAAATAATTTGTCTTCTCTCATTTCTACTTACAAATTCAACAGCTATTTTTGATGGTCCAAACCTTCACATGCTCTCTTGTGTACATGTAATAGTAATAAATGATTTAATCTGTTCCGTGTCATGGTACTACGTAAGTAATTCTTTAATCTTCGAAGTGGAGAAAAAGATCTCTCGGCTGTTGCTGAGGTAAGAGGTATAGTTAAATAAATGTGCAGCAACTTCTTTATCTCTCCTAGCAT
>NW_003546356.1:43532-48005 GCF_000090795.2 Amphimedon queenslandica | reverse complement strand
CCTTCAATTTCATCTTTAGTTACTAAAATGACTGTAGTATTTATATATATATCATTTGACTATAATTCCATGCATGTATAGGCATGCATGTAAAATTGATNTGAGTTAGTTTCAAGCTTTTTTCAATTGCTGCTGCGTCCTGTATAATTTTAATACCAATAGTAATCTTATTTACACGAATTAATTCATGTAAAATATAAGCTTTTGTCCCTGTAGACGCACATACATGTACACTGACTTTGGCAGTATTATGGTATGTTATGTGGCAATTATTATGCATAATACTAGACTAGCATGCTTGAGAGAGTTGGCTTTATCCAATCATATTGTGTCTTGATAGGTGGTCCATGAAATATTGCAAGTTTAACATAATATTATTTTTGTACAAATTATCATTCTAATATTTCTTTGGAGTTTGCCCCATGCAGGTTGTTCATATGATTGAATTGTAAGCATCAACACTATAGCATTTGACACATTGTATTAGAAAAATAACCTTAATTTGCAATGAACCTGACATATTTTTGAAGCTAGAAAATGACTTTTTTGTTAAATCTTACTTATGCTTTTGTTTTATACTTCAAAATTTATGTGTTAAAAGTACAATTTGGGCATGAGATAAAAACTCTAAAAGCCTGCTACATGCTATTATGTTTCCTCTTGTTTTACATGCATGGACCAAGAAACATCAAGGCTATTTAAGTACAGCTGGTACGACTGCAACAGTTTTAGTAATTGACTCAACCAGAATATACGTAGGAAATGCTGGAGATTCGACTCAAGTTATAGATGTGAATAATGACAAGTTCAGATGGCCAGGAGAACCAACGGTTAAACCAGTTATAATTTCAAAAGATCATGAAACAAGTGACCCTGAAGAGATACAGAATGTAGAGAGACTAGGTAAGTCATTATATCTTACCATTTCATATCTTAGTATACTAATTAGTCAAGTAATGTAATTTAGGATTGTGTCTATTACTTTACATTACCAAAACTTGTGGTGTTTATACTATGTCCCAACACAGTTTGGACCGGAAGTGGAAATAGCAGCATTGGAGTTTCAAAAATGTAGCTACATCACTAACTACACATTGGAATGATATTATATAGGTGATAGCCTATATGTAGGATTGAGGTTCGTGTTTGCTGCCATTGCTATGATTTTCAAACACTCGTAACTCTCATCTTACATTGTACAGCCTTTTAAAAGGCTTAGATGAGCTCTCCTTCAATAAGCAATTCTCCATGTACCTTTAAAGTGGACTCTAACATAGCAGAAGCTTTTTGGAGAATTGGCCAAAATTCAATTTTCTACATAATTTTTAGACTTTTTCTTCTTTCAACATCTATCGCCACAATAATCTATTAAACCAGAGAACTGCTCAAGTTGGCTTTACCTCATTCATTTGAGCTTGGGTCAAGGACCACAAAGGTGGATTCATAAAGCAGCGAGGAGAAAACAAAATAGAAGCCAAAATCCAGCTGCAGAGTGGGTTTGTGCTTTGACGTCGTTTTAATTTATGTGCACGTGATTAAAATGAATATGATTAACCTAACCACGTAATTATAACAGAATGTAATTTATTAATTTAAGAAAAAAGATTGAAAAGAAGTAAATAAAATTTGTAAAAAAGTAAGAAAACAGAAGGGGACTTGCAAACTGGTGTGATATAAAAATCCTACACCACTGCATGAAATACATCACTTGATAGATGCAATGCATGTACATGTAGTAGCCTGTTTGAATAATTGCATTGGTTTTGGGTAATGTTTCTTATGCAGTGGTGTAGGATTTTTATATCACACAAGTTTGCAAATCCCCTCTTGTTCTTTATATTTTTACAATTTAATCATACTACTTTTCATTTTTAATCTTTTTTATTTACTTGTTCATAGAGATATGGCCCAAAATTTTGGCCGTGTTATTTCACTTTTAAAGCAGTCTTGCTCTTCCTGATAAGCAGTACAATAGCCACTGTAAACTAGTCTTCACAAGGCCCATCGTTATCAAAAGATCTTGCTCTATTTGCTTTTAAAAGAAGAATGGTCAGTTTGGGCGCTGGACCAGTATGCTGATGTAAACTATGACATCATAAAGCAACATTGCGGTTAGCTTTGGTATACCATTAGGCTTATAAAGAGAACCCTGTTCGTAGGGTTCCCAACGGGTGAGAGACCCAAGACCTGAGATCATCAAGTGGCACTGGGCGACTAAAAACCTGTGAAAGTTTCATTCTTATTCCATATCCCTATAGAATGTTATTCCAGTTTTTCTTGGCCCAAACGCAGTTGGGAAAATAGTATGGCTTTATATAGTTTGCAACTTTACATGTAATTGGCATTGAACTAGCTAATTAATTAGTGATTGCATGTTGATTTACATGTATTATCAAATATATATGAGTCAGAGAGAGTTGTGGGTTTTATTTAGCTGTTAAAATACTTAAAATTAGATAAGTCATGCAGAGAGAGTTTGCGGATTTTATTAAAGCTGTTGTAAATTTAGTGAAATTATGAACATTATAATGATATTGGGCAATCTTAATTGCTTGACAAATGTAAACAGGGGTAACTGTAAATGTATAAATGCATCTCTTGTCACATGTGGGACCTAGCTGCTATAATACAAATTACTGTACGTTGTCTGATTTGTTATATAACAGTAATTAATGCTATCATGCTTTAGTATAATTTTTTAATTTTGTTTAAATACATGCAGGTGGAAAGTTATTGATGGGAGAGAAGTTTGGAGGAGAAAGTCCCTTTATGATGATACAGTTGAGGAGTTGCCACTCTTAAACAAGACCAGATTTTTGGGAGATTTTAGGTCACTTGATCCTATTACTAACAAATACATTGTTTCTCCATTGCCATTTATCAACATTGTTTTCCATTGTAAATGTTCATCTAGTTGACTGTACCAATTATGCTAAGCTATCAATAGAACAGGCATAAATTTGTTGGGATTCTGTTCAAAAGCCTGCAGATAATATGTAATAATTGTCTTTTTCGTGAAACTGAAATATGAAATGAAAAATGGAGTTAATGATCAAGTAGTATCAGTTCATAAAGTGGCACTAAAGTAATGTATCCTGTGAAAAATTTGACTTAGCATTTTTGTCATTTACAATTCCTTTGTTTTTAAAATTATGAATTGTTTCACTTTTTAATATGTGAAATTTAGAAAAATAAAACATCTTGATGATTATGTCATCACATAGTTTATTATACATTGTTTAAAAAACAAGGCAAATGGATCATGAATGTTTTGTTTTGTATCAGTGTTTTTACAATTTTTCATTTAAGGCATAATTTCAGCAATTTCTATTACAGAATCTAACACTAAAAGTATTATGTGACATTTTTTAGTCTCTTCTTTTCTTCAGGTATAGCTTATGATGATTTCTCAATGCCCGCATCCTGAACTACATTTAAGTAGCATTGATTTATATTATGTGTAATTTCTTGCTTACATTTATCTTTTCTCTTTTCTGTCAAACCATTTAAGTTTACAATCATTGACATAATGAAAGGATTAATCAAAGAATTCATGTACTGTTAGCTTTTAAGTCTTTATTTTAATTTACTTCTTTTCTTAGTTTTTTTAAAGTGAGATGCATGAAACCTACAGCAAATACCAAGTAGTCATCAATGCATGTAGTTTACATTGTAGGTGTATATCACCTTTCATTATTTTCTTTTTCTTGATCATTATTCTTATATAGGACTGCTACTATCTAGTTCTTCATGGATTGTTGCATCTGAAAGAATTTTTCCATGTGTTATTGCCTCTAATGATGCTCCTTGAGGTTAATGATAATTTAGCTCTTCCTATTCCTAACAACAGTTAAAGCACCAAGCCGTGCTCTTTTGATAACTTTGTATTTTTCATAGTTATTGTTTAATAGTACTGTTTTTCTATTGTGGATTTGGTTTCAAATGCATACACTGAAGTATGACATTATTGGTTGATACTTTGTGTAATTATAGTAACAAGATGTTTCCTGTATAAACAATTGTTTTGCTCATTATTAATGCTTTGTTTTCTCAGTTCTCTGATTTTCTATTTTATTAGTTTTGTAAATATCAAATATGCCCTTGTTTATTAAAAACTTCATATTAAAGCCTCTGGTTATTGTACATTTTTCAGTTTTACTCTTTTTCCTCCTCTGAGGCTCCGTGTTCTCTTAGGATCCAACTAAAAGACCAATTTTTATGTTGCAATTTCAAAATGAATTTTTATTTCATAGACTTCCTAGACTCTGGAATAAAATTTCAACGCATATCGATATTCTTAGTTACTCAATTTGTACAGCAAAACTCCATCTTCATTGCCTAATGCGGTCCTATTTTGAAGAAACTTCACCTTTGACCATCTATGTATACATCACTTTTGCTGTCCCTGTAGCAAATATATCCTGTTACAAGTAAAATTTGTGATGTTTGTAGCTTTATGTGTATGTATGTGTG
>NW_003546356.1:40969-42414 GCF_000090795.2 Amphimedon queenslandica | reverse complement strand
ATATTCTTGCTAACCTGAGACCTGCATAAGACTTGTAGCATGTAATATGCATGAAAGTAAAGCCCAACATACGCTACAGGCAAATAACATGTTGACAGCCTTTGATCTTTCTTTCAACCTTGTTGAAAGGTAGGTTGGATACTACCTTAATTTCTTGAGTGATAAGTCATTCAACTATGGCCAAGGGGCAAATCCTGTCATAAGCATGTTACTTTTTATTTGAAGAATCATAGCCTCAACACAGTCAATATTCAGTTGAATGCTGACAACTGCACAGGGCAAAATAAAAATAATAGTTATTCAAGTAAGTATGATGCATGCACAAAAATGAGATTTTAAATGCAATGCTTTATTTATTATATTTCTTTTTATGGACAGTCATGACGACTTAATGCATCTATTTCTGTATCCTTTCTGCCAGTTGCACACACAAAATTTTCTGCAGACTGGTGTTTCGGAATTTTAAAGCAACAATTCCATAGAGCAGAGGTGGACTGATTGGATGACTTCGTTCCAGTTGTGGAACAATCATCTGCTGTTAACAATGCCCAGCCAGTAAGAAATAGCAAAGGTGAATTTGTTGCTGAAACATTTGACTGGTCAATTTGCTTTGCTACATTATTCATGAAAGTAAGAGGCATTAAAGGCTATCAACACTTTGTAAATGTGACCTCACTTGGTTTAGTTGCACCATGGCAAGTTGTAGATGGTCCTGTCACACAATTTAATTAGGTGCAAGAGGACCCTGAAGTAATCAAAGCTGATATACCTAATGTATTACTACCAACAGGGGCGTATTCAGAAAGTGGAAGGGGAGGAGCTGGAGGGCGTGCTTCGTGCACTACAATTTTGGCCACGCCCACTTTTTGGACGTGGTTACACTCACTTTTTCTGTAATATGCGTGCACAAGCACCATGTGTTGTTTTGTTATAAGCGGTTATAAGTCAACAAAATAATCATAGTAAACGAAACTCAATCAACCCAGTTATTTGTCTTGCAAGATATTGGCGACTTGTAGCCTTCGTGGATACCTTATGCTAAACTCATCTACTGCTGCTTCAATATCTATTTCAATATCTCTGTGTACGTGTAACAGAGACAAACTAGAAAGTCTGTGAGTTGTCCTTGTCGAGCGATATGGTGTCTTCATTCTCTTCAGACTACTAAAAGATCTCTCTGCTAAACAACTAGTGACAGGAAGAGTAAACAAAATGATGAGTAGAGTCTTTACATTTGGGTACATAGAAGATGCCTGGGCAAGAGTACTCGTGAGACTATTTGGTAGGCTACTGGGGCCATGAGTTGATAAATGTTGTTCCCATTTCAACTTGCAGCATTCTACTTCACTATTCATGTTACCAGGAGATGGCAAATCAATGCTGTACAAATCAGACAGCTTCGATATGTTTTCAGTGAAAGCCTCCTTGCTCATTTTTGTCATTGA
>NW_003546356.1:34922-40432 GCF_000090795.2 Amphimedon queenslandica | reverse complement strand
AAACCTTCACATCTAATGACTGACTCTTTATGATGAGACGTACAAAAATGCTTTCGTAGAATCTCCAGTACTTTGTGGAAACTTTTCAATGGCTTAGTTACTGAAACTCCTGGAACTGACCCACGATATCCAGAGATACAGAAGAGGACACAGTTGATACAGTACCCACCATTTTGTTGCAGTGAGTAGGCTAGCCAAGGAAACTCCTGGAGCCAATTGTATAGGAAAGAATGGCCATTTGAATTGCGAGGAAAAGCATGGTTCCTGTCTGGTTTAAAATGATGTTGAAGAATGTCGTACTTAGCACTTGAACTGAGCTTATCTGCATTTCCAGCTACATTAGCAAAATCATTGTAATCAAGTGCTGGATGCTTTGCAGCAGGAGTTAGATCACCAGATTCGTAATCATTGTACCACTAGCAGATTGTGCACTAGAACCAGTAGCTGTACTTGTTGATGTAATACTAGTAGTTGTTGTACTTGCAGTACTACTTGTAGTTTGTGTGCAACCTAAAACCAATTACTCCATGATTTTTACATACAAAACACACATTTATACAAACCTGAGGTGGTAGTTTTTGAAAAATACTTAAACAAAGACATTACTACTAACAGTACTAAGGCTATCAGTGTTACCAGCAAAAAGAAATATTTTCATAAGACACGTATGGGTGTGGTTTTTGTTAATTATTATCATAATTCATTTAATAAAATGGCAGAATTGTTTTCAGTCAGCTGGGAGCCTGGGATGTCAGCTATCTCCATTCCTAAGGACTTTTACACTCTCTCTAGCTGAATCCTGTGTTTTGGATGACTCTGTTTAATAATGGTGATATGTAACAGACTAGGAACTAATTTTTGTCATAAATTTGGGATTTTTGTGCTGGAGCACCCTCAGCACCCTCCTGAATACGCCCCTGACCCAAAAGTATGTCAAATGGAAGGAAATTGCACCTTATCAAATAGATAAGATAGTTTTGCAGATACTATTGCAATAATGTAACCTGTCCTTTTCCTGATGCACATCACGGCCAACAGGATCATCAGGACAATCATGATACACCAGGTGTTGAAGATCCACTAGGCCTTGCAATGGAGATTGAAGTACCATATTCTTCAGGGTAATCTTTGGAACCAGCTGCAACACAAAGAAAATGTGGTAATTGTGGTAAATTCAGTCCATAATAATGCAACTTATCCATGCAATCAGTAACTGAATAACAAAAATGACTTTGTGTAATGCACATATTATTGACCCCTTTCAACAGCAGAGGAACTAGTTTTTCCACAAGAAACAGGCAATTCATCCCCTGAAATAGGAGTGGAACTAGTTTCAACGCCATTCAAACTATTGATCCCCTCAAATAGGAGTGGTAATAGTTTGAATGCCAAATATTCAAACTATTGATCCTCTAAAGGAAAGGAACAAGTTTTTAACGCTAACCAAAACACACTATGGGGTCCCTTTTTTGAAAACAAAGTTGTGGAGGAACTAGTATATGCGTGAGTAGTCAACATTAACACGAACACTAATTTTTGTTTCAAAGGTAAAAATTTAAAAGAGAAGGGTGAGAGCGAGTCAGTTACAAAGTTATCAAGCTGGTGATTTTTTTATCTTTTCAGGTGACAGGACTGATAACAAAAATGTGTGGAAGGAGAATACCAAAATAAAAGTCCTTGCATCCTTCACAGCCAATCAAAAAACACCAAGTGTCAATCAACCGTGACCATTAGGATATGAAATAAGGCACGTGAAACTGTAAGTGCAAAAGCAAAAAGTAATGGCTGCCCCAAATGGAGGCCTCATCGAGGTACATCCATCTGATGGTATGTTGGAAATTTACAACCCTATAGTGAAAACTGTGATGCCTTTGTTTCTGGCAGATAAACTTCGTAGGTTGTTGATATGTCTGTGTTGTACACTAAAAAGCAAAATATAACAGTATTGACAGCAGAAAGTGAAGTGAGGGATAAAGAGAAGAAAGAAAATAGAGGTGAGGGCTGAGGAGAAATGGGGCAGAGACAAAAAGGAGAGAGGAGACAGTACAAAGGAGAATGGTATGACTGAAAGGTGAAACCCAAAACTATACATGACAGCTTAAGTAAGTTTATTATATGACTATAATAAATAACTGTTTCTGTCAAGAAAATTTAAGAAGGTCCATTGTGTTAGAAAGTAACATAGCATTATATTTTGATTAGTTCTACATGTATTTACAACCATTAGGTTAAAAGAAAGAAGGAAGACCCTTAGTTGATTAAACAATTGTTAAATTACTTGTACTTTAAATTCAAACTTATTAACTAAAAGACATAAAGAAGTTTTGGCGAGCACTTAAAAGTAAACAAAATTCAAGTGTAAATTAAAGGCTTTATGTCATTGTAAATTGGGACAGCTGGAACTAATAGAAGAAGAAAGAAGGGAGAGAGAAGTAACGGATAGCAAAGGTGATGGGGGAGAAACAGAGGCAAACAGGGGGGACAGAAGAAACTGTCACAGGAGAAGAGACAGGCACAGGAGGGGAGTCAGAGTGGAGAGTGAAGGGAAACAAATTCAAAGTATCCATGGAGCAATAATGTAATCAATAATAACTTTATCTATTTCTCATTGTTAAAAGAAAAGGAGGACAAAGGAGGGATGGAGGCAAGGAGGTGGCCAAAAATGGGTTAAAGGAAGAGGAGGAGGTGGCCAAATAAAAATCCACAAAGTGGAGGAGGCCCTGCTACAACTGTAAGAGGAAAAAACATGAAACATAACAATAACAATAAACTTTAAGGAATCATCAACAAATGCGAAGAATATTAACTATTCTAATGTTACATGTAAGGAACTCAATTATTACTTGTAAACACTAGGAGAAGCGGTGGCTGGATTTGAATGAAGTGTGCGGATTATCGGTGTTGAAAACAAAACTTGAAGAACTTTATTAGCACTGGGAGACAAAATACTGTCTCTTTAGTTTGGTAATGAAAAAACGTAGTAGTATTTGAAGTGATCATGAATGACAGGGCTTTCAATAACTCTCAAGATGTCCATAATACACTAAAAGATAGTTCAAATGCTATGAAAAAAAGTCCAAAGCGCTTCTTTCTTCTGTCCCCGTTTATTAATTAATTTCGGGTGTGGTTTTACGTGCTAGGCGTGGTTTCATTTACTATGTGAACGGGCATGACACAGAAACATTTAAAATGGCTTTATCTCTGTACTTGTATTCCAAAGCAATAGTCGAAACAGCGTCCCTGACTTCAAATTTCATAGCACATTGTCATAAATGGAATATCGTTATAAAGGAAAATTTTTCTCTATCTGTGATTACCAAAATCCCATAGATAGCCTGATTTTCTCAAATTGGGTCACTTATTACATATGGTGTGTTTGTTTCTTGTGAGGCTAAAGTCAGTGTGAGTATCAATAATGTGTATCTCATATTAGTTTTTTTTAGACAATGACAGTTGAGTGTGAGGATAGGGTGTGCACATATGTGAGCTACGTGTGCACATTTTAGGCTTACTATCAGTACTTCTCTCTATTGCAATATATCAGACATCCTGTCGGCTGAGACCATGTGCTTTAAAAGTTTTCAATACAACTAGTATAAATTAAGGTTTGGTCTGGTTTGACCATTCATTATTAATTTTTCCTATAATATTGTATGGGTAAGGCTTGTGAACATGTATATGTATTTTACAAAGCATTGACAATGCATTATGCTCAAAGCAGAGAGAGAGAGAGATTAAATAAAACGATATTTGGTTTATGAGAGGACACTGTGCCCAACTCTTGTCGATAGTCAGACGTAAGAGTGTTGACCACAGTTGGTTGATGCTCCTTGTCTGCCTACCGGCCAAGATTTCTTTCCTGTTTATCTACCCAGCACCTTGCCCTTGACCCTCTTTTCATGACTCAGAGACACCAATTGTCATCGTACCATGTGACAACTTATACAATTACTTTGTTAGCATGAAAGCCGTGATGAACAGCAGCCTAGGCATTGCTGTCTTGAGAACCACAACTGGGAGTTAAAACTTTTTTAATGGCCAAACTCTCACCTCCCTGCCTGCCTTAAAAAGCTGTTGTCACCAATAGGACTTTGTACAGTGACATGTATGCTGACACTAGATATACAGGGGCTATGATTATTATCAAACAACTGGGCTTACCACAAAGTACTGGTGGATATTGGTTTCTTTTCTCCTGGCACTATAAACTTAATTTGTGCTTGACCATGTGCTTTAGATAATTATTATTTATTACTTATTATTAATTATGGCTGGGTTTTGGTTTGGCACTTAATAAATTATTAGGCATTGACATGTACATGTATAACATGTGCTCAGAGGGAAGGGAAAGAGAGAGAAAGAGAAAGAAATAACCCCACAGAGGTGAAGACAAACGGGGTCCCAACCCTTTGTGGGGACCATATTTGTCTAGTTTTTGTGTCACATTAAACTAGGGTGACAATTTTTGATTGATTTATAATAAATTTACATTGAATTGCTTTGTAAGTTGAGGTTATATTGAAGATGTACTATTTTTAATCGAGAAATCACTTATTTCGTCAATGCATTTGATGCTGTGGAAAAAGTGTCCAATGGCTGAGGAGGACATAATCGAAAGATAGGTCGCCCGTGCAATGAAAAGGCCTAATTAAAGGACTTCTTCGTCCACATAGGTAGTGCTACAAGAATAGGCTTGTCAGCCCTTCAGCAGTTCATATTCTCTATGTTAAGCAGTTTTAAAATTTCTGAAGCAGAATTTAGATCAGATTCTTCTAGCAAAATGAGAACATGCATTAGGTGTACACTGTTTCACAGAATGTTCATGTAAAAATAATGTTTGCCATTTTTAAAAAGACATGGTGCGCTATATATCCAGTTGCACTATACATAGAAATAAACGTCGAATTTTGAGAAAAAGTTTCTTTTAAATTTTAGAATCAGATTTGTCACATTGTGTCTGAAAGGTTATGCATAAAATTTTTCAATGAGTTGTATTTTCAATAATGCAATGAACAACAACAACAACAATAATAATAATAATAATAATATACAATTATTTTATTCAAACTTCTCCTTTTTGTTTCTCTGAAGGTTTGAAACAAAAGAACTGTCATGTGATGCATCAACATATCTAAGAGGCCAAGATATAGACCTGTGTATGAGTGTATGAAGAGGTAATAAAGATTGCTTGTGAAGTAAAAATGATAAAGACATACGTTAGCCTCCCTTTTCTGTAGTCTTTAGTTTAATTCAAAATGCACCTTGAAGGATGTATAATACCAAGAGTATAAGGAGCATGTCATTGAACAGGTGAAAGCATTTATGTACATGGATACATGTAATCATGTGTATGACTAACATGTCAAATGATGGAATTTGACCATGCAGTACGTGTGTTGTGTACCAATAGCAGGCATTTGAAAAATTTTTTGTCAAATATAATGAAAACAGAAATTCAGATATCTAAAAAAATACAATATACAGTTGATACAAAAGGTATATCATGCATG
>NW_003546356.1:27457-34134 GCF_000090795.2 Amphimedon queenslandica | reverse complement strand
TAGTTACTACAAATACTACAACTACTGGTGACTTGTTATGTGAAGAGTACTGTACTGGAGTATACTTTGCCACTATTGATGTGATACTTACTGAGCTCAATGACAGATTTAATGAGCTTAACCTTTCACTTCTACGTTCATTAGAAGCACTCATACCAACATCTTCTGATTTTCTTAATGTTACTGTCATCACTCCATTTCTTCTTCACTATAATTTGAGTGAGGCATCCTTCATATCTGAGAAGGCAACTGCAAAAACTTATCTCCTCCAGCAAGGTTTTGAAGAGTATCACTTGGACACCCTTCATAAAGTTTACCATCATCTCTCTCAAGTACCTGGGTGCTTTCCCACTGTCACTACTTGTTACCAGATAGCACTGACCATTGGTGTAAGTTCAGCTACAGCCGAGAGAAGTTTTTCTTCTCTTCGGAGAATAAAAACGTACCTCCGTTCAACAATGAATCAGGACCGTCTATCAAACCTTGCCCTACTATACATAGAGAGAGATCTATCGTCCAAGCTTTGGAAGGATTTAGATCAGTTGGTTCTTGAGTTCGCTGAGCAACATGGAAACTCTAAACTAGCATTGATATAATTAATTTTAATTAAAAAACCACGCCTACTATAACTAGGCCACACCCAATTAGTAATGAATATTAATGAGCCCTGGTCAATGCATGTTTCTGTAGCCGCCTATGGTCACCACCAACGTTGTTGGGGCCTGAAACAATGTTCTTGTCAGATAAAGAGCCAAAGATTGGCACATTACATGGCTTCATTACCAAGTTTCTATTAACCTTAGCTTTATTTAAAGAGTTGTATCACCATTCTTTATACAAAGCGTGGTCCTCAATACCACTGATGTGAGTGATCTTAAAGCGCATGGGCCTTCCTGTTGTACCTGATCTGAAGTACATTCTAAAGCAGTGTAATACTGGCAGGTTTTTCTACTTACAATGTCAAAAGACTGATGCAGAAACTGCAAAAAAAAGCAGTGTAAGAAGACATGTGAAGTTGATAACCACAAGGTTAGGTTATTTGTACAGGAGAGTGCAAAGGTACATGATTATGGGTCTGGCAAAGCAGGTACACCAAACCAAAAATGCAAATGCAGATTAACAGACCACAAGAGGACGACTCCAGGGGCGTATCTAGGAATTGAAGAAGAAGGGTGCTGAGGGCACGTGAAGCGTGCCGTGATTTTGGCCACACTCACTTTTACGGTGTTAAAACAGCCTTTTCCTGCATTTTTTGTCAATTATGGGTGGGACCAAGATCCTTTCAAGCATACTACCATGTTACTGGTACTTCTGATTGCTCCTTAAAGCACTGGAAACTGCTGAAGTCATGATCAGGGGGCTAGATTACTTTGTTAAGAGGCTTGGTAGTGATGCAAAAGTCCAGGAAAATGAAAGCCATGAGGGGGGGCTCAAGCACCATTCAGCCCTATGCTAGAAACACCCCTGGACTCACAAGAGCTGTTCTCTAAGAAATGTCTTGTATGCGGAAAGGAAGTCTAATCTGGCAATTTCATGATTACTTCTAGTAATGAGTGTCATTCTAAGGCTGACTCTGAACAGCTAGATTACGACTATGAGTAAAGTACTGATAGTGCAAGAGGACGACTCACATGAGTTGTTCTGTAAGAAATGTCTTGTATGAGGAAAGGAAGTCTAATCTGGCAATGCCATGATTACTTCTAGTGATGAGTGTCATTGTAAGAGTGACTCTCAACAGCTACATTATGACTGAGTAAAGTACTGATAGTGATTATTTGGGTGTTCATCTGTGTACCTGTCCCAATTGTAAGAAAAAAAAGAGGGCAAATGATGGTTGTGTCACTCCCTCAAGCAACTTGTGCACTCTTTCATGAGATAATATTCAAAGTACCTCTGCACTTGATGTTACCCCTTCCGGTACTTTGTGAACTCCACCACTCAAACCCATTTTAGATTTAGTGAGGTGCTCTTTTCCATTGGTTCTGTCACAAAATAAAGGGCAAAGTATACCTCAGCCACGATTGCTAGTCCTTCAACTACTTTGGTAATGACGACACCAAAACCAATATGTCTAGCCTTAGCGAGATGCTCTACTCCCTCACATGTTAGGGGCCAAGGTATACCTCAGCCGAGATGCCACTGTGCATAAATGGAAGTATTTTATTTACACAGGAAGTGGGTGTTACCATCAAAAATGGAGGATAATGAGGATACTGAAAAGACTGTTAGCAAAGCTTCCAAGATGCGATGCTAGTAGTTTTCTGGGCTTTTTATGATAGTTCTTCGAGGTTTGTAATAACATGGTAACAATTACTATTGTATAACACTATGATATACTACTTGTAAGGAATGGAACTACATGCTTCTTCCAAACAATCAGTTTCTTTCTTCTCCTATGCCTGTTTGGACACACACTATTGCAATGAGTAATGGTTGTTTAATCTAATTCCATTAGACTGGAGCATTAAACAACATTTTTTTGTCAAGAAGCCAGAGATTTGTGCTATCTGGATAATTGAATGATCGTAATTAAAAGAATAGTGGAGGGGATACTAAACAAAAATATCATAAAATTACCAAAAATAGCAAATAAAAGAAACTTCAAATTCTCATGAAACGATATTCAAACTATGTTTCGACAAAGAATAGTACAATATAGTCTATCAGTGATCTCTGTAGAGGTACACAAAAACAGCCCTCGAAAAATCCTTCCTTTCTACATATCGTTTATCAGAATGGCCAAATCAGATAGCTAAGTTCAATTTCTTGTGTATAATAATAAGAATAAGCGGTATAAATCATGAAAAGTCTTGCAATACTGTTACTTATACCACCAGAGGTATACAATTGGAAATACTAGCATCATCGCCGATTCACTGAGATGACTTTGACTCACAAAACTGAAAAAAGAAAATAAGTTTTCTTACCTAGACTAAGCACTATAGTATTTTTATAGAGAAGATATAGAACCATGCAGCAAAGATATAAAACATTTAGCACTTCAGCAAAAATGACGTAAATTTTGAAAATAACAGCGGTTGTAAAAGTTTTATAGGAAAATGATGCGCTTACGTGATCCCGTTGCCAATCCCATATATAGGGATTAATTTAATATAGGGAGTTAAGGAGGAGTTAGTTGTATAGGGAGTTAAGTCTGAAACTCAAGCTTATTAAATGTTTCTTTTTTTAGGGAATCTGTGGAGTACTTGGGCCATCTAATAACAGCAGAAGGACTGATGCCTACTCCTAAGCAAGTGGAAGCTGTTCTCAAGTTCTCCAGACTGAGTTCAGACCCTGCTGTGAGACAGTTTGTGGGACTTACATCTTACAAAAGGAGGTTCATTGATCAATTTGCTAAGGTCGCTGCACCACTACATGCTCTAACATGGAAGAATATACCATTTTCCTGGTCTGAGGATTGAGAAGGAGCATTCAAGACACTACAGAGAAGATTACTGAATCTCCAGGTCTTTCTTACCCCAATTTTAATTACGATATTATTCTAGAGGCAAATGCCTGCGTACAGGGACTGGGAGCCGTATTGTTACAAAGGAAAGAAGGATCATCAACACTACACCCAGTACCTTTTGCTAGTAAAGCCTTGGTTGCTGGAGAGAAGAATTATGGTATAACTGATCTCGAGACATTAGCAGTTGTCTGGGCCATTTAACACTTTTATGCCTACCTGTATGGATACGTTGTGACTGTTGTTACTGATAATTCAGCTGTTAAAATCGTTCTAAATAATCGTGAAGCTAATGGGAAACATGCCCGGTTGTGGTACAAGGTGTATCGGTCTGGGATAAGGGATTCACATATATATGCACACATGCCATTCACACATGTGTTCATGCCAGACAACTATGCACATGCAAGGATCAGAGATCTCCAATTCACTAATGGGATTAAAACAGAAAGACTTAAATCTGAGGTTCATTGTTAATTACTTATATAGGGAAGAATACCTGAAGATGCCAGAAAAGCTGAGAAGCTCATGAGGCAATCTCGTGACTTCGTACTTTAAAATGGAGCCTTACACTTTGTGGAAAAGGGTGGAGGAAGAAGAAGAATTGCTGTACCTTTACAAATGCGACAGAGTATCCTACAGATGTATTATGGAGGAGTAAAATATTCTGGGCACTGTGCCAGTAGTAAGCTGTTTGGACCTATTAGTAGATGCTGGTGGTGGCCTGGGATGTACACAAGCAAGTGGTAGAGTTTGTCCTGATTGTGCTGTTGTATCAGGAGGAGGGCGTAAACAGATACCACCACTTCAACCCATTCCAGTGCAGAGACCATTTCAAATTCTTGGAGTGGACATCATGGAACAACCAACTACAAAGAGTGGAAATCAATACGTGATTGTTTTTCAAAATTTCCTTACAAAATGGCCTTGTACTTCCTGCTCAGGATCAGAAGGCCATTCGTATTGCTAGGCTATTACCTGAGGAAATTCTACCTATGTTTGGGGTACCGAAGTATTTGCTATCAGATATGACTAATTTGCTGGCTAACGTAATGAAGGATGTCTGTGAGCTCTTGTGGATTGAGAAGACAAACACCACTGCCTATCACCCCCAGTGTAATGGAATGGTTGAGCAATTCAAAAGGACTCTTAAGGCTATCTTGAGGAAACATGCTGCAAAGTGTGGTCCTCAATGGGATTTATACCTACCTGGAGTGTTATGGGCTTACCGTATCACACGACATGAAGCAACTAAAGAGAAACCGACGTTCCTTATGTTTGGAGTGGACCTACGATCACCTACAGAAGTTGCTCTAGTACCAATGGAGACTGTTACTGGATGTGATGTGGTGGACTGTAAAGACGAGCTCATCCTTTCTTTATCATCAGCTCGGGACTTGGCAGTCAGAAGCATAAACACGGTCAACAATGAAAATAAGAAGAGATATGATCAGAAGGTTGTCGTTAAAGAACTAAAGGTGGGAGACTGGGTTCTGGTGAGGTTTGCTCATGAAGAGAGTGGGAAACAGAGAAAGTTATCCAAGCCTTGGTCTGGACCATACCGAATAATACAAATGACAAAGTCTGATATTGTGGTACCCATTGACTTTCCTGAGAGTGGCTATATTCAGGTTCACAGTTCCAGAGAAAGCCCATGTCCCTCAGAATGGCCTGTTGGCTCAACTGGTGTGAAGGGAATTGACTGAGCCAAGGCAAGGCTTCCACATGGGTTGGTAGCTGGGGTGAGAGAATTCTTGGTGATGCTCCAGTTAAGCAAGAAGAAACTATTGAGGAGGATAGACTGGAAGATAAGGAAACTCGCGAGAAAGAAATGGAGAGTAATCTGCAAGAGGGAGAAGGAGCCACAGAGGAGCAGGCTGGGGAGGAGGGCACTACAATATGTGGCCAAGAACAGGGTTTCCTCTCTGGCTAGAAGATCAATTAAGCTGATAGGAACGCTCATTGTCAAAGGAGGGAGTGATGTAACATTGTGTGAACTATTAAACTGTGTGTGTGATGATCATTAATTATTATTGAACAATTATTTGTGTGGGTGTTCATGTATATAAAGGCATGCAACACTGTAAAATGGAATATTGATTATTCATTGAGATTCAATGTCTTTAAGAGTATCTTGTCTAAGCCAAATGGTCATTGGGAAGCTTACATGTGGAACATTTCTCGTCAGTACTCAAAGGAAATAAGAGCAAATTCTGAAGTGGTATTACATTAGGTACCTTTAGGAATTTTCATTAAAAATGAGGCTAATTATGATAAAATAATTGATATTATAAGCCCACACAAATGTATAGCCTCCATTCAAGCAGCACAACTGTCTCGTTAAAGTGAAGGAGCATTCTTGTAACAAACATTTTTTGTATCCCTACTTGGAAGAGATCAGGTGTCATTAGCAAGATACAAAGGAAGTGCAGTTATTCCCAGCCTGTCAACTACAGCAGTTAAGAGATTAGAAGACTACTAGCTGTAAATAAAAATTTACACTGACAAGCTACATTGTCGAAAGTGAATGAAATAAATTACAAATGCATCAATGACTTTATTTTCTTTTTCAATTAGCCTATATAGTCAAGGCTGTGTAACACAAAATTTTTAATGAACAGGGGGAGTCTAATCCAGCAACAGTTTCTGATAAATCAAACAATGTCAAACATGATTTGATGCATGTGAAGAAATGCTTGTCGTTATTGGTAACTTTCTTTGTGCTGACATAAAACAACTAAAGATTGCTTCACTTGAAGATATCCCACAATCGAGCATTATTCCTGAGAATGTAAGTTAGGTAACAAAATGGAGAGAACTGAAAAACATTGCAACCTAGTTAATGAAATAGTCGATCTGTCAACAAAATTCCAGAAAAAAATGAGCATAATACACCAGATGAGGATCAATATTATTTTCAAATATGCACAGGAACTCGTTTGCCTAGGATTACTTTACATGAATTACAGAGATAGCATTCAAGAATGAGATAGCTTAAGAGTATTGCAAGTTTGGAAAATTATGCTGCAAATTTTCAGAGCTACATCTAGAAGAAACTATGCCGTTCAAGTATGTTATACTTTGGTAAATGTGAAGTTACTACTACCAAGAGAAGCTCACCAAGCTACTTGGTCACATTTCGTCAATCATTAAAATAAGCCAGCAACTACAGCCACACATATAATGAATATCTAATAGGCTATGCAAAGGT
>NW_003546356.1:21184-24946 GCF_000090795.2 Amphimedon queenslandica | reverse complement strand
TCAGCAAGTGTAAGCTTATTTGCAGCAAACTGTCACACTAACCTGCTGTCCAAAGACTTCCATAGCAAAAAGGTTACAAAAGCATACATGGAATCTTTTTTCTTGATATAAAGGACTCTGATGAGTTCAATGCAAGTGAAAAAGCTGTAGCTAGGCTGCATGCATCATGACATTTATTCTAGGTGATCTTATTTCTGTAGCAGCAAGCCTACACTACCAAATGTTAATAGCCTCAATTTAGACTCGTTTCGCTTTAGATCAGCACTGATGCATCAGGCTTGTGTCACTGTTTTGGTGTAATGTTCCTGATCGTCAGTGATGAGTCAATAACGATCATTCATGGCATCATGCGAGGTTCATTGCCAGTAACTATATTTATTGGTCCCTAAAATTTATATTTTTATAATTTAAATTAAAATTAATTGAAAAAAAAATTTAAATTTTAATACTAAATATTTTTGAATGAATCAATAAAAATTAGAATAAATTCTTGTTCTTGTTTTGCCACTATACACATCATTACGTCTTGTAAACCTGTTATGATAATAGACAAAATAAAAATTACAAACAGAATTTAAACTGTCTAACCTGTCAGTGCCAACTGCAGTCAATTATAATGATTATCAGGACCAGTAAGACCAAAGCCACTGCACCTTAAATTGAATAATGAGAAAAAGTTAAAAAGTATGTGAAACATAAAGTAATGTAAAACCTACAAATTGACACTTTGTAAATTTAGTGAGCAAGTTCATGACACATTCAGCCAGACTCAAATAAAATGATAGAGTAGATATAACAACACGTACTTCAATCAATGCTTTTGAGTACTTAAAGCTCCAAAAAGATAAGCATTACTGAATAAAGTGAAACTATGGGTAAAACAAAAGTGGAAGACAAAATTTAACCTAAAATTTGCACTATATAAATTTAGTTCGTCAGCGCAAAGAACTTGCAGTCTAAAATAAATTAAAGAGTGGAGTAGATATGATGACACTTACTTAACTGTACTTAAAGCTCCAACAAAATCAAGTACAAAGTAAAGGTACCAATCTGTGTGTACTGTAGACTAAAATAAAGCATAGAGCCAATGCAAAAATTGTATCAGTACTGTCAGCAACTGATCATGTGTCATAGGACCTCGGCTATGACCATTCACACACCAGAAACACCCACTTATTCCATCACTAAAATGGCAGGTAAAATTATATACCTTGATTTCTAATAGTGACTCAATTATATGCTCAGGTATCAACCATGTTAATTACAGTACTTTCTCAAGTTTGCTGAAGCGAAGGGTCAGGGCAAGATTACAAGTGAACATATAAAAGTTGTGATTTATTATCAACTTAATTATCATTGAGGTAAGAGTCCCTAAGTGAATGAGAACAAGAGACAAGTGAACGAACTGAAAAATATAAAAGATGGCCCTGCTCTTCAGATAGCTCTCCCGCGATATCAGCTCAAATCATTATTGACCATGAAAGGGTAATGCATTAATGAATTGAGATGCATCCTGCTGCTTGAAACTATTAATAAAATGTGACCATAATTGACAAAAGGTACCTTATGGCGGATTTTAAAATTCATTATTATAATGAAAAATATCAACCTGTGAGTGCTGTGTTAAACAACCATTGCTTCTAAAAGTTACATAGTAACTTTTTGCATCTGGTGGAGTAATTTTATGATAAATGGATCTCAGGAAGATGATATTTTTGGCTATGAAGACAAATTTCACTACCCGCCATAAGGTACCTTTTGTCAATTATGGTCACAAATAGTCTGCTGTAGAAACTAAAGGTATTGTAGGCTATATCAAACCTTTTGTCCAAGTTATCACGTGGTAGCTAGTTGTTTTGCTGTGTTACAGATGAAGAAATGATTGTTGTCATTTATGACTGCAAAAAGGCCTGCTATCTCACGCACACTTGATGCACTCGAAGAATAGCCAACAGATCTTTCCTTCATGATGTCTGAGGAGTCGAAAGACCTACTACAAGGAGCTATGAGGTTTATGAAGTCCCTAAAAAAGAAGAAACTGTTCTTCCTTTCTTCCGCTGTACAAACCAATGGTATGGTTCTCTCTGTAAAAAATGAAGTGTTGTGAAGTCCCAGTTTTATTTAATAAACTTTCTGTCCACAACAGTATAGTTCCAAAAATAGAATAACTTTGATTCTAGCTTGCACTATAAATATAATAATAATACAAATTAATAAATTAAACAAATAATTGGGATATATAGTATTCATCGAGGGCCTTGTTTTGACAGTACGGCAAGAGACTACAATGTAAGATTTTCAATTCTGTCTTTGCAGGGAAGTAAACTACCATCTTAGCTAAGTAATAGGTGAGTGAAAAAGCCAATCTAAGCATTTTTGTTGCATGTTTTGGATAAATATGGGACTGTAATTTGAAGCTCAGTTGTGATTTTCAAAGTTTATTAACTGCAAAATGAAGCACTTAGTACTAGCATTCTGCAGCTAAAGCATTAAATTCAAAATGATTTGTTGTCATCTGGGTGAAATTTTTACTTAATGTCGGCCATTTTAAAATTTTAAAAAGAATATTTTTAAACTTTTTAATATTATAATAATTTTATTATATTATATTGATGAAGAATATGAGAAAGCGCTCTCCAGTTGAAAGCATTGAGAGCCAACATGGATGCCCTACTCAACTGCTTTAAACACTATGGATGTCCCGTCTTTCATAGTTAGTGTCTGATAATAATGGGCCGATTGATGTATTTGATATGCAAAGAAAGCTTCTTGTGCAGAGCTATCTTGAAAATATGTGACCCAATATGAGAAAACCAGGCTATCTGCAGGATCTTGGTAATATCAGTTTTTGGTACTTACAAATAGAGAAAAAAATTTCCTTTCCAACGATATCCTATTTATGACAATGCGCAATAAAACTTTGCAGTTAGGGATGCTGTTTGGACGATTGCTCTGCAATACAAGTACAGAGAAAAAGGCATTTTAAGTTATTTTCAAAGTTTCCGTGTCATGCCCGTTCACGTAGTAAATGTGACCACGCACACTTCATAAACCACACCCACATCAATTAATAAATGGGTAAAGAAGAAAGAAGCACTTGGCAGCATTTTAAATTACTTTTTTTGCTTTTTGGACATCTTAAGAGTGATCTTAAGCCCAGCCATGCATTGAGACTTCAAATACAAGTAAGTTTTTTCATTCCAAAAGTTTTAGAGTTATTGCTGTGTTCTAGTGCCAATGAAGTCCTTTTTGTGAAATGTAATAAGATCATCTGGGTCATACACTTCATTTACATCCAGACATCACTTCTGCTTCAGTTTACAGGTAATATTGTTATTTAGAATTTTATTTTGAACTATAATTAAGGGATCTACATTTAACGTTAAAATAATTAATAGTTTTTGCACTTGCTGATGAATCCTATAGAAGATTATTGTTATTCTTATGTTTCATAATGTTTCTTTCCTTACTGTTGGATGAGGGGCTCCTCCTCTTCCTCCTTGGCCTCCCCCTCTACCTCCTTGGCCTCCTCCCTTCCCTCCTTGCCCTGCTCTGCCACGCTTTCCACCTTTACCCCGCCCTCCTTGTCTGTGTTGCCTTCACTTCTTCTAAGAAAAAGAAAAATTATAGTGATTACTCATTTCAATAATGCTCCTTTGATACTTCAAATTTCTTTCTCTTGTCTCTCTCTGTCTCTGTCCCAGTCTCTTCTCCTGTCCCTGTCTCCTCGCCTGTCTCTGTCTCCTCCCCTGTCTCTGTTTC
>NW_003546356.1:6797-21174 GCF_000090795.2 Amphimedon queenslandica | reverse complement strand
ATTATGTTTACTTCGGAGAGCTGGCCTGAACTGTTCCAAGTCTTTAGTTAAGAAATTTGAATCTAAAGTACAAGTAATTTAGCTATTGTTTAATTACCTAATGGCCTTCCTTCTTGCCTATTTGTTGGAAATAGAACTAACTGAAATAGAATGCAAAATTACTTTTTAGTTTAATAGTTCTTCTCATAGCTGCTTCACAACAAAAATTGTCACACATGTAAATGAACTTACTTAAGCCATTTGATTCTATTAAAAACAATTAAAATTAAAAAATTAAAAAACAACTTTTAATCTTACCATTCTCCTTTCGACTATCTCCACTCTCCACTTTGTCTTTGTCCCCTTTCTCCTCTGTCCTCTCTGTCTCCTTTCTTCTCTTTCACCCTTACTTCATTTTTTTCTGCTATAAATACAGTTAATTTTTGCTTTTAATGTACAACACAAACATTCATGTACAAACAACTTACCAAGTTCATCTACCAAAAACAAAAGGCATTATAGTTATCACTATAGGGTTACACATTCCCAACTTACCATCAGATGGATGGACCTCAATGAGGACATCCTCTATTCGGGCAGCCATTACTTTTCGATTTTGAACTTACAGTTTCAGGTGTCTTATTTTATATCCTAAAGGTCACCGTGACACTTGGTGTTCTTTGATTGGCTGTGAATGACGCAATAACTTCTATTTCAGTATTCTCCTCCCACACAATTTTATTATCAGTCCTCTCACCTGTACAGATAAACACAAATCACCTGCATGATAACTTCGTGACTAACTTTCTCTCGGGCCTTCTCTTTTGAGTTAGTAAGTTTTAAACAAAAATCAGTGTTTGTGTTTATGTTGACGTCTCACGCACATACTAGTTCCACACCTTTGTTTTTAAAAAAGGGATCCATAGTTTTTATGTCTTAGCGTTACAAACGAGTTCCTCTCCTTTAGGGGATCAATAGTTTGAATATTTGGCATTCAAACTAGTTCCACTCCTGTTTCAGATGATCAATAGTTTGAATGTTTGGCATTCAAACTAGTTCCACTCCAGTTTCAGGGGATCAATAGTCTGTTTGTTGTAGGCAAACTAGTTCCTCTTCTGTTGAAAGGGGATCAATAGTATGTGCATTACACAAACTCATTTCCGTTATTCATTTACTGAATACATGGACAAGTTCTATTATGACCAAATTGACCACAATTACCACATTTTCTTTGTGTTGCAGGTGGTTCTAGAGATTGCCTGGGAGAATGTGGCACTTCGATCTCCATTGCAAGGTCTGGTGGATTATCTACACCTGGAGTTGATTGTCGAGATGATCCTGTTGGTCGAGGTGCATCAGGAAGTGGGTAGGTTACATCTTTATATTTCGCATCTGTAAAACGATCTTATCTTTTCGTAAAGGTACCATTTCCTTTCAGTTGACATACCCTTTGGTGGTAATATATTAGGTAGTTCATCTTCCATTTTTTGAGCGTCCTCCTTCGGCAAATTGAATTGTGTGACTGGGCCATCTACAGCTTGTCTGGCTGCAACTACACCACGTGAGGTCGCATTTACAACAATGTGTTGAAAGCCTTTGGTGCCTTTTATTTTCTTGAATAATGTAGCAAAGTAACTAGACCAGTCAAGTGTTTCTACAATGAGTTCACCATTGCTACTTCCTACTGGTTGGGCTTTGTTCACAGCAGATGATTGTTCTACAACTTGAATGAAGTCATCCAATGAGTCCGCCTCTGCCTTACGGAACTTTTGCTTTAATAGTCCGAAGCACCAGTCTGGAGAAAATTTTGTGTGTCCAACTGGCAGAAAGGATATTGAAATGGACACATTGAGTCCTGTCATGACTCTCCATAAGAGGTACTAAAATAAAGAATTACATTTAAAATGTTCATTAATGTGCATGTATTATACTTACTTGAATAACTGTATTATTTTTATTTTGCCCTGTGCAGTTGTCAGCATTGAAATGGATATTGACTGAGTTGAGGCTATGATTCTTTAAATAAAAATATACCATGCTTATGACAAGATTTGCCCCTTTACCAGTGTCGAATGATTCATTGATCAAGAAATTAACCTGCTGAGGGATAGCTTCACAGCATACACCAAATATGCCACATTTCCTGGGAGTAAGAAAATAAATTGGACCTGCTTGTAGTGGACTTGAAGGATAGTGAACCTTTAAAAAAGTAAGTAACCTAGATACACTTTAATAATTATCATGAAATGTTACCTGTTGAGCATAATCGAAGCTAAAATGTCCTACAATATTTAACATAGCAAGTGGCCTTGTTAGTGGGGGATTGTAATTGTTCGCTGCATCAGTATACAGCCCTTTTAACAATAATTGTGCCTCTTTTAATACATCCTTATAGTTCTCCCTTTCCTTTTTAACAAGACTTCTGTGATCTAGTGCCTTTTGCATTGCCTGAAAATTCTAAATAATACTTGTGTTATTACAATACTGACTTACCTCAGTTATCCTTTCATCTGATTGCATGTTAGCACTTCTTATAATCAGTCCACTTATCTCTTTACAAGTGGCACACAAGTCAGACATAGGCTTCATTTTTTCAATATAAGGCACGTAGCGTCGCCACAACATGTTGAATGTTGTTTCAGCACATGCTTTGACATAAAGCCGTTCACATGATTCTGCATACTCTAAGTATACCTGCCTTTTAGATGTACTGCATGGCAGGAACTTCTTATTCTCGTAACTTTTCATTCCAGGTATTCTTCTAGGAAGACTGATTCCATGGACTTCAGCGTAATTTCTGATAAAAGCAACAACCCGGAGAATATCATCATAAGTCAAAGCATGGTTTGGTGTCTTTCCAGCATTTCCGTGAACTCTAATAAAGTTAAGTACATAACATTGAATTTGTAAGTCCATTCATACCTTGGTATTAATCCATTCATTCTGTAGTTTTTTATGATTTCCTCAAACCTGCTTTTGCCACATGCATGTAGCTTCAGAAATGTTACTCTACATATCTAGTTGAAAAACAATTAATTTTGTGTTGTGTTACTCATAGTTACAAACCTTATGACCTTGATGCATGAACGTAAAAAATTGCCTCTTTCTCTCTTTCTGTCTCCTGTGGTTGCCAGTCGACAATCCCCCCATGGTAGATGTTGCTGCCATTTGACTCATAATAGCAATTTCTTGAACAGGCTTTGCCATGGCTTGTATGTCACATCTATATGTTTTTATGTAAGAGTGACTGAACAGTGCATAGGAATAATTTGAGCAACCACATCCATGTTCAAAGAACTTTGATAATTCTTCTTCCTCCTGTAGGTCTTCCTTTCTCATGTCATCACCAGAGTGAGTAGTTGAAGTAGCTGGAGCATCAGGCATCGCTGATTCTAAATCAAGATCTGATACTTGTAGCTCCACAGCCACCTCAGGATCAAACAGTGGTGGATTAATATCTTCATCACAATCTTTTGTCTCTTTCTCTTCTTCTTTCCCTTCCTCTACCTCTTCTTCTTCCATATCTTCTACTGCTTCATAGTCTGTCTCTATCAATTAACAAATACACTGTATAACTAAGTTTAATATAATAATATTGTGCATTTATACAGGTGATGGAATGTCATTGTTGTGATAGCTAACCGCTATTCACAGTTAGTATGTAAACAGTGTTATGAATAAGCTTACCACTAGTTTCAGCACAAAAGTAGTCCCCAAGAACTGAAGCAACGTAGTCACTGTCTCGAGGACCTATTTCTTCATTTAACAAGCGAGCAATGTCTCTTTCTGTAGCCATAGTTTTAAAAGTAGTCTTCTTCGTCTTTGTTATGCTTTAAATAGTTGCTATAGAGACTCCATGGTTAACTAATGACACATTAAAGCCCTCCGTTTTTATTCCGCAGTCGCTCCGTGTAACAATCTCCGTGCACAATCAAGGTAAAAATGTTGAAGGGCTTATAACTCGGCAAAGAAGGCTTCGCTACCCCTGATTTTGGTATCAAATGAAAGGATTTTGTTTATATAACACGTTTATGTGATAAAATTAATTTCGCCTAGGTAAAGATTTTTTGTGATTATGAGCCAATAGCTCAAAATGATAATTCCCGCAGATAGCCTGGTTTCTCATATCGGGTCACATATATCAAGAGTTACTGGTCTTTCTTGGTATAATGGTCACTTATTTGTATCTAGCTCTGCTGATGGCCCAGTGCGTTTTTACAAAACTGATCCACATAGCCACCTTACACTTAACATGGTGTTTAGCACCTGTGGTGTTCATATCAGTCCTTTCTCACCTCATCTAGTTACTTTTGCAACAACTCAGGGCCATTTTAAGGGTACGACATTAGAAATACCACTACTCCGTATATTGAAGCAAAAGGCCATGTAAAGACTGTCAGTAATGTAATATATGTTTGAAAGTTTGAAATACTTACAATTGGAACCGACAAAGCTAAACTTTGGGATTTACATCGAACAGTATGTATACGCTCATACAACAACAATTCTCATCAGATATGTTTGGTTGGTATTCATACTTTGAATGACTTAATTGCCCTTGGTGGTGAGGACAGTTGTGTTCATGTCTATAATAAATATGATTCAAAAAGCATTGTTTGAAAAAGCCTTTATTCATCATCATCCTATGTTTGTGGGTGTACCTTAATATTAATTGAAGATTCTGCACAGTTAATAGCAGTAGGAAATTCAGGGCATTTGTTCATCTAATAAAATATTTTTCAAAAATTTTAGATATAATTTTATACACGATGTGATACAATTAAAGAGGAGAATGTGCATGCATGGTACGAACAAAAAAAGCCTGGAATGACCATACATGCATTATACATAATTGGTACATTTATTTTGTTAATTCAGTACTTCTTGTTGTATTAATCATATCGACAATGATTAACAAAGAACTAACAACAACAAAGGACAACAGAATGACAAAAAGAGAGAACAAGGGAAAGTGCCTTATTATAGTACAGAGAACAGTCTAGAAACATACAGAGTGATTACAAAAATGAATTGCGTAGAAGTGTACAGAAAGTCCATATAAATGTTCTAGAATGTACCAAATACATGTACAATAATTAATAATACAATAATAATCAATAATGTTAATTTACTGTTACATCACTCCCACTTAAATTAACTTTGTTGTTGGTAGATTACAAAGTCCTAGATTGAATCAATGGGCTTCAAACTGACCTTGAGGTAAGGGCTTAGTAAAAATGTCTGCAGTCATAAGATCAGTGGGACAATAAACTAGTTCAATGATTCCATCTTGCAATACCTCCTGAATATAGTGAAACTTCATATCTATATGTTTCGTTGTCATATGAGATGTTGGATTCTTGGCAGTAGCTATAGTACCTTGGTTGTCCTCATTAATAACGATTGGTGCTTTGGCTTCAGAGAGATGTTTGATAACAGCCTTCCTAGCCACACAGCTTCTTGTGTTGCAGAAGCAAGTGCAACATATTCTGCTTCAGTGGCAGAAATGGCAATTAAGGATTGCTTCCAACTGAGCCAACTGACTGCTCCTCCAGACATGACAAAGAGATTCCCTGTTCTTGAGCATCTACTGTCCATATCACCAGCCCAGTCTGCATCAGAGAATCCTATCATAACTTCGTTACTCCCAGATCTTTCATACTTTAATTCTAGATCCATCGTTCTCTTTACGTAATGTTGAATTTGCTTCACTGCTATCATATGATGAGTTTCCGTGGGACATGAGTTGAATTTTGATACTGCTCACACTGCTTGTGAGATGTCTGGTCTGGTTGAAGTTGCTGCTTACAGAAGACTACCCACCATAAATTGGTAATTCACTGGAGCGACACGAGCACTGCCCCATCATCCTTGATTAACTTAACATTAACATTTGCTGGAGTTGTTAAAGGTTTTGCTTGTCTCATTCCATACCTCTCTAGTAACGATTGAATGTATTGCCTCTGATGTATCCATATACTATCCTTGTCTTGGTACATGATTTCTGAGATATACTGCAGTAGATACTGCCTCCGCCCAGTAACACTCAGGTAAAAATGCTTGTGCCATCATTGCACATGTCGATTCCATTAGAGTACGATTAATCCTCTCAGCAACTCCATTTTGGGCAGAGGAATATGGGGCTGACAATTCATGGCGAATCCCTTTTGACCATAAGTTCGAAATTCTTCAGACAGATACTATCTACCATTGTCAGATCTAAGACAGCCTATAGAGAAGTTGCACTCATTAGCGACACACAATTCAAACCCTTTAAACTTTTCAAATCCTTCTGACATTTTTCAGAAAATATACTTTACAAAAGCGAGTGTAGTTATCAATGAAGGTAAGGAATTACTTGTGTCCCCCCCAATTGACTCAGTTGGCATAGGTCCACACACATCACTATGCACTCATTCAATCCTTTACAAGATCGAATCTCTCCCACTGACTCAAATGGTTTTCTTGACACCTTTCCCTCTACACACTTCGCACAAAATGACATACCTGAGAATTTAGTTATAGCCATACCCTTCACAAGTTCTCGACTAATGATCTCTCTCGACTAATGATCTCTCTCATCTGTTGCTCATTCAATTCTCCAAGTCATTGATGCCATAAATTAATCTTGCTTCCAACTTTTGACTCAACAGACAAAGCAGCAACATGTTCTTGAGTAACAGTCTTACAATGAAAATGAAACAGCTTGTCTCTAATTTGTGCTATCCCTACAAGTCCACCAATCTTGTTACGAATCCAGCATCTTGTGTCTCCAAACTTCACCGTGTTGCCTTTGCTTATGACTGCTCGTACTGAAAGCAGATTGCATGCCAGTTTTGGTACATATAATGCATTGCACCCTTTCACCTTCTTAGGATCACTTGATCTGAAGATCATCATGAGATAAATATCTCCCTTTCCAATTTCCTCTACAGTGCAACCATCTCCAAGAGACACTGTCTGTGGCTTACTAAACTCCTCATAGTTTATTAGTACCTTCCTTGATCTGGTCATGTGGCTTGATGCCCCGGAATCAACTATCAAATCCTCATCTAAATCACATGACTGAGTTGTTGCAAAAGCATCTTAATGCTCACTATCTGGCTGTGATTCATTGTTACAAAATTCCTCATCAAAAGAGTCTTCATTACATTCTTCCTCAGCATTTGCATATGTATGCTTAACTTTGTGCTTTGGTTTGGCACTGGAGATTTGAGGATGGGCATTATGCGTTTGACGGTTCTTGGGACAATCCGTTCGAAAATGTCCAGGTTCTCCACATAAGTAGCATACTTTTTTCCGTGGATTCCCTCCGCGTCTTTGATGATTTCTTCCAGTCAGTGCTCGTCCTGCATCTTGCTCCCAAGCTCCACTTGGTTTGCTCTCTTGTTCATGAATAAGTGCCTAATCAACATAACTCAATGTGATATTGTCTTTGGCTTCCAAGACAGTGACCAGGTTTGAAAACCTGGAAGTAGGGTAATCAGAAGTGTTAATTCCTGTTATTCATCAGCTATGGGTGCATTAATGGCTGCTAGTTGATCTGTCAATTCCTTCATACTCTTAATGTGTGCTTCAACTAAAGTTCCTTCCTTCAACTCCATTCGAAAGTATCGTTTCTTAAAAGTCACCTCGCTTACCGATGAATCTTGCTGCAAATGACCCTTCAGAGCATCGCACGCAGCCTTCGCGTCTTCACACATCGTAATTAAGTAAATGAGGGAGGAGCTAATTGACATCACTAAGTTAGATGTGCACTTTGTGAGCGCTTCCTGAATTCAGCTTCTTTTTGAGGCGTCAGATTCTCTCGTGAGACCTCGGACCCATCCACTAATTCCTACTGCCCTTTTGACAACAGAAAGTGCCTCATTTGGAACATCCCAACAGTCAAATCGAGTTTCTCAATTGTCCACATGTCTACTTCGGCCATACCACTTGGATTTGAATTCCGGAAGTCTTAAAGCTACTCTTGAACTGCACGTCTTCAACTTAGTTTATAGCGCGAGCACTGGGCTCATAACCTGTTGCAATAATCGAATTGACTATGATTAACAAAGAACTAACAACAACGAAGGACAACAGAAAGACAAGAAGAGAAAACAAGAGAGAGTGGCTTATATAGTACAGAAAACAGTCTAGAAACATACAGAGTGGTTACAAAATAAATTGCTAGAAGTGTACAGAAAGTCCACATGAATGTTCTAGAATCTACCTCATACATGTGCAATAATGAATAATACAATAATAATCAATAATGTTAATTTTCAGTTACATCACTTTTAAATCTCCTATCGAGAAATCTTCCATTACATTAATGTTGAAAATGTCACTACTGTCCTCATATAAAATACTATGTGTATCCACATAAAATTTAATACGACACCATTAAACCATTTTTCTTGATCTCCATCAACTATGAAATTGTGTCGAATGTGTTTCCACTAAAGAATGAGGGTTATATTTACCAGGTAGCTGTACAATTACCTCTCTTACTTCATCAATTAAAACAACCAAAGCATGTTACTTTCCATTCGATGTAAAAGGTGATACTGGTTGTTTGTTGTACCAGCTATTTACGAATTTGTACTTGTTCCTGCATAAAATCCAATATCTTTTTTCTTCCTTTTTCAGAGGGAGTCCTTCCTGTTTAATAATATTTAGGCTACTCTAAAATTCTGGTATAAAAGTAACCAAATGAATTTTTGATAATTTTGCCTTTTCAGCAGCTGCTTTTTGTTTCAACATATTTACTTTTTCCTTTTGTGCTACCAAGTTATTCTGTCTTTTTTAGTAACTTCTTTTGATGTTCCTTGTAATCAGCTCTAACTTCGCCACAATTCTTGACAGTTAAATCAATAATTGCCTTTTATCTCTCTAGGTAACTCATGAAACCATTTCATGGTATGATTTTTCTTTATTTTAGTTAAATTACTTCAAGTTGATTGTAGCATATTGGGTAAAGCAGTGCGGAGACAGTCATTGAGATCTAATATAGACTCACACAGGTCATTACTTGGTTCCAATGCTTTTAAAACAGCTGTAGTTTCAGCATCTGGTTCCCAATATATACCATTTGGTAGAAAGTCACAAGCATAGCTACACAGATTTGCCTGCATATATGATGCTCCACTGGTTATTATGGAGAATAAAGCAGTTTTATCTTCTGGAAGGCTTTGAAATAGATGATCTTAAATAAGTTTCATAAGGCCATGTATTCTGTGATTGACTTTGCTATCCATGTATAAACAAGACTCTGGTAAAAAAACTTCACAACAGCGGTTAATGATAATTTCTGGACTTTCTTCAACTTTATTTAGAAATATCTTGAGTTTCAAATAATGTTTCATCATATCATATGCAGACTTTTTTAATTCTTTACATTTTCCGAAAAGCTACCTGAAATAAGTTTCTTTGTTTGTGGTAAGGCCGTTTGTCAGGTAATCTGGATAGCAACACTTGGAATCAGCTCATCATTCTTCTATTGTGTCAGACAAAAGGCATTCAGTGGCTCTGTAAGCATAGTAACAGAGCCACAGCAATCCCAATTGCAAAAATACCAGCAAGGATATGGATTCAGAACTACTTTGATTTGGTTGGGCATAAGTTGCCACACAGGATGGTCACCCATTTACCAAGTAACTGAAAGGAGCACGGACACGGAAGCGCATCATCTTGAATTTCAGACCAAATAATCAAGATGACATGACATTATGACAATCATTATGTGTACGTTCCACCCACACATCTAATTAACTTCCACCCACGTGTGAGCTAATTCCCAAATGGTCTACTAACAAAGTTTTCTTCGCAAGTGTTTCTACTCCTACAAGAAAGATATATGGAGGATTTAGATGAGGTTCTGGTCAACCAAGAAGTAATCCAGACAGCCTGCTAGTCAAAATAAGTATGAAGAAGTGTGACTATGAAGAAATAAAAGCTCTTAAAACAAGGCTGAGTTTTGAGTTTGATTGGCAGGTTTTTAAAGAAATACTGAACCTGGCTAAGTAGGGACTTATGATGTTAGCAAAAATTATTTTTTCTTATACTTATAAACAATCTAGTGGAAATGATAGTTCAGTAAACACCACAGTCAATGCATGTATGGGGTGAGTTAGTGCAACCATATAGTACTCAATGTATATATACATGTGTACAGAACACCAAAAAGTGCTGATTCAACACTTATTTTACCATCTCAGTTATTGACATCAATTCCCCAGAAAGACCAGGATAGTACTCTTATTAAGAACACATTTATCAAAATCTAGCTATTTATTGAGGTGAATGATTCAGTATAAAAACACATTTAGTATTTAATAATTTCAATAATAGGACTGGATTGTTATTTAGACAAGTTGAGGAAGAGTTTTCATCTGATAGAGACAAATCTTCAGTTGATGACTCAACAGAAAGCAGGTTTGCATGTTAACTTTTTCTCATTATGGCATACTACAATTATAGTGATTGTGAAAACTTAATGGCACAATGGAATCTTTCTGATGTAGCATCATGTTCATCTGATGAAGCATCATGTTCATCTGATGAAGATAACGGTATGTGAATTACAAATAATTAATATTCTATTAACAGTAACGATATAGAAACAAACATCACAGACTCTGATTATGATGAAGATGAGGAGGAGTTATCACTTATTTCCGGAAGAAATGGTAGCTTTCCTTAGTTCTATTACAATTTCATATCATAATACATAGAAAGATAAAAGTGGTCGTTGATTTATTAGTAACGCGGTAGCGTTAATAAGTAGGATTCACCCCAAAATAAAATGGCTGGCACGACTTTTGCAGCCTTGCTATACTGGGAAAACCAGCTATTATGCTTACCAGACTTCTTAGAGGACCTTATCTCGACTAGAGGACTCCATTGGTACCATTGGCGTGGCTCTAAACCTTGTCTAAGAGAAAAGTGAAAAATCGGCAAAACTGCCGTTTTGTTCAGTCCACTTTTTTCGTCTTCATCATCATCTTCTGTCAATCCAGTTAATGGAGGGTATCGTGGTCTTTGGTCAATGCCACAGTGCTGATTTTTACACCATTCTACTCCAACTGGCCATGCGCAGGTCCACAACTTCTGAAATAAGTCTACCAAAGGGGAAAAGTTGTGCTTTCTCTACTACTGCCTACAGAAGCATGTGCTCTTCAATGAGAGCCATGTTTTTAATTATTATGGGAGCGGCGTACAATAAGGGGTGTGGCTGCGCATGCTCAGATTAGAACTTGATATCGTTTGACTGGAGGTCCGGTTCTTCTCATTTAGTGCTCTATTTGTATCTCTAAAGGATAGACTCTGTATCTCTTGACTCTGCTCTGGACTCTGGTTTTTAGCTGGTTTCTAGAGTTGTGTATACTTAAAAGGAAGCTAGGCTACTACAGTTACTAGGCTCCTCACAGGTTTCTATTAGTAGTAGCATAATTATTATTACTATTATTATTATTATTATTATTATTATTATTATTATTATTTTATTTATTATTGTTTTTGTTGTTTGAAAATGCCTAAAGCAAGAAAAAAATCAGCAAAGAAATTAAGAAGGCTAAATAAAAAATATTATAACAAAAGAAAAAATAAATGCCTTCTGACTGATCAAGAGGAACATTCATCTGATGTTGCAGAGCCAATTAATCATCCTGATGCCTCTCAATGCAATGGCTCTGTGTATGATCATGCTAAACAGTCATATGATGCCACAGAATCTATTAATCTTCCTGATGCCCCAGAACACAATGGCTCTGTCTTTGATCATAGTGTAGTCTTATGTGATACCACACAATTGACACTTGCTTGTACTGCTGAGGATGAAACAACTGTCAGAGTTAGGCTGTTAAAGGAAAAACGGGAGCAGTCTATGGTAAGCTATTACAAAGATCGTGAGGAAAAACTTGAAAAGGTAAAAAAATTTTGAGGCCCATCGAGAAGCAAGATTGCTTCATTTTAAAAAATATCATGCCTCCAAACATGAAAAGAGGTTAGAAGGCTTTAAAAGACATTATGCCTCTAACCATAAAGAACGATTAAAATTATTTCAGGATTATTATGCTTCTCATAATCAAAAAATAAAAGATAATGCTAGAGAGCATTATGCTGCTATTGCAGACACTAAAAATATCAAGCGGAGGCTAAAATATAGATTATGTGTGAAGTCACACACAATAAGAGTAGCACCTAAGAATTGAGCAAAATTAATAGAAGAAATGAAGAAAAGGAGACAAAGAAACAGTGTATACTATAAGAAAAATGCCACACGATTAAAGCAAAATAGAAGAGCTAGGTATGCACTAAAGCTAACTGAACCTAAACTGGAAATTAAGCAAAAGTATATTTCATTAATTAGAGGAAAACTATCTAAAAATGTTGGGGTTCAAAAGCAATTGAAAGTTGCTTTTAGTGTTGATAAATCACTGCCAATTGCTGTTACCCAGTCTGGTATTAATTTAATTGCCTCAAGGAGATTGGTTAATTTAATATTAAATATACGTAAGCACTTTGCTGGTCTTTTGCTTGGAGTAATTAAAAGAGTGAATAATAACACATACATTGGCAATGGTGATTTCGGTGGCAGTACCACGTGGCCAGTGGTGATCCTTACTTTTATCAGGCATGTTATAAAAATGCCCAATCAAATGACGACGATGATGTTAATAATTGTAATTATATTGTTTTAAGTAATGATAGTATTTTTAATAATTTAAGTGATTTTAATGATATATTTTTAAGTAATGAAAATGAAAATGATAATGACGCAAATAATGACATAATTTTAAATAATGAAAACAATAATATAAAAGACAACAATAATGTACCTATGGATACTGATAAAGATATTCCAGAAAAAGTTGGCAATGTACATGTAGACAGTGGCAAGAGTGTTAAAAGGAGCACAGTAAAGATAGCATGTACAGAAAATTGTAAGCCATTGTCGGATTTTCAAATCGAGACAATAAAAAATTTAAAAGAAGCTTCTGGGGAACCAGTTCATCAGTTTAGAGGAATTTTGAAAAAAATAGATAGCGGTTGCCCCAATGAGCATGATGCAAAAAAGAATGGTCATCCATTGCCTTGTTTTGAGGATGACAGTGAGTGCAAAAGTAAACTAAGGATACTTAGAGCTGCTTCTCCTCACTATCCAATGCTACGCACTTTCCTGCGTAATATTTATCAAGCAATAAATTATGATGTTGCTGTTAGTCTAATAGATCAAGCATTGAGTGAAGGAGATGTAGATGCTTTGATAAAAATTGCAACTGAGTCTGATCCCAACAATGAAAAAAGTGATGTTGCCCAAATATTCTCATCTAGATATGATGAGAGTAATAGTGACATAAATTTGAGGGATCCAGACTTAGAAGTAAAGCTACTTAAAGAAAATGTTAACCTGATAGCCGGGTTCCAAAACGAAATTAGTGATCAAAATGAGCATGTTTGTTGTAGCTGCAGAAGGCTGATGGACGTAGTAATCTGGCCAAAGTCTTTGATAAGGACAAAGAGAGTGAGGTGTGGACAGAACTAGAAGCCTTTCTCACTGATTACGATCCAGATTTTGATGGCAAGCAACTATTAATGTGCAGGCATTGTAAGCCAATAATACGCAACAATAGAATTCCTGCCAGATGTGTATTAAATGGATTGCAAAGTGAGCCTTTGCCAGACGAGCTTAAAGGCCTTGACCCCTTTAGTACACAGTTAATTCAATTAGCAAAATGCTTTCAAACAGTTGTTAGATTGGGAACTTACACAGCTAAAGTCCCAATATACAACTCTTTAAAAGCATGCAAAGGAACAGTGTTTTATCTTCCTTTGCCATTAGAAAAAACAATAAAAACTCTTGGTGAGGCAAAAGACTTTAGACCAAAACATTTGTCAGATCCTGAGTTGTACTTCATTTTGAAGGGTAAACCTACCATAAATAACACAATATGGCGCACTTTGGTTGATGTAAAATGTGTACAAGCTGCTTATGAAAAGCTGAAGGACATCAACTGGCTTTACAGAAAACTTGACGACGAATCTTTGGACGAAGTAGCAAAGAAAGTTGTTGAAACAGCCAACAGTGCTACCAGTACTATGATAGAAGAAGCAACCGATGAAGACATTCTAGACTTCCAGTCATATACAATTCAGAACATGAATTCGAATTTGAACATGGGGAGCGACATCCAGCAATACAAGATGCAGAATGTTATGGAAGACCCACTTGATAACAGACAGATACACTTGGATGTCATGTGCTTTCCCACTCTGTTTCCAACGGGAATATTTGGAGAGTATCATCACAGAAATGTGAAGCTAAATTTTGCTGAGTACATTAAATCTAGAATTCTGAGTGAAGACTCTCGATATCGATTGTGCCACTCTTACCTCTTCTATTATCTAAAGATCA
>NW_003546356.1:0-2562 GCF_000090795.2 Amphimedon queenslandica | reverse complement strand
TATCTCTTTATTTTATTACACTGACATATGCATTTGTATTTGATAGTTAATTTAAATTTTATAATTTTCTATTCTTTCTTAGTGATGTTAGTTCCATTTTATCAGACAAAATACTGTATAGGGGTTATATTTCACTACAAATAAATTTCCCTAATTTTGCATTTTCATTAAATTCAAGAAATTAAATTCCACAAAATGACTAGGAAAATGGCTGCAGAAGACAAGATTTGCATAAATTAATACCAAGAAAATAAAACCCCTATACAGTATCTTCCAATTTTGTTTACTTTTATAGGTTTATTTTAAAATTTATCAAATCAGATGTATCAAAAATCTACATAAAGTTTTTTGTATCAAACTTCAGTATTAAGGTTGAATACTTGATGCTTAATTGTTAATAATATGAAATCATTAATTTTGTAGGAAGTTTTAAACAATGGTCAAAAGCCCCTGTTATTGTATTTCAGAAATATTTCAGTACTATTATTACATTTATATTTTAATTTCTTGTTTTCTTAGGATTTTAACTCAGATCTGAAAAATATTGATGAATTTATCAGTCATTCTTTGTCATGATAATAAGGTAAGATCATATACAGTAGTGAACAGTCTTTTATAATTGGTCATTACAAGTAAATTAACTAATTATTTTACTTTCGTTTTGCAGATACAATTCTTTATTAAAAACATTTTCTTGCTTGGTATTGTTTATGTCAATGTACATGTATGTTTTATGTTCATGTATATATATATGTGTGTGTAATTATCTATTGCTTTTCTTTAGATAATATTAAATTTTTACAGCGATGATTGCAGTGGATGCACCAAGTTGTGGTATATTGCATAACAAGTGCTCCCTAGCATAGCTGCTCTCTTTAAAGTATACTAGAGCACTGAAAATTGTGAGTACTTTGAAATTTCATTGTTTAATGATTACAATTATTTAGATTTTCTTTATTACTTACTTCATTGCACTGCTTAGCTTTTTGTTAAGGCAAAATACATGCCATATTATAAAAGCAAGTCAGGTCAGTAATTGTGTTCCATCATAAGTTGGTACTATTGATTTCATTACATAAAGGTAACATATCAATGGCTGGATACAATTTTTGGAAATCATGAATAGTGATAACCATGCAAAGTAAAATGACATGTATTTTGTACAATAATAATGTTTACACAGACCCGTGGCAGCAACAGAAGTGAGACATTGAAGATAAAAAATTCCGTCTTGAATAAGAGGTACACTCAAAAACAATTTGAACAAAATCTTTCACTGTAACCATGCAGGCAGTCTTATGTGTGTAAGTTCAGTTATTCCAAATTGTTAATTTACAATTCTATTCATTAGGATTTTACACAATTAATGATCAAGATGGCTGGTTAAGTTTGCTTCCCATCCCTCCAGCGAGTTTGCTGAAACAATTTTATTGCCTGGAAATTTTGTTTTGTTGCTAAAGCTGAGCTGTGCTACAATATTTTTTATTGATGATAATAATTATTTTCAGTGTAATAATCTCCACCTTTGGGAGGGGCTTTTAATACTTATTCAAGATGGCACCAGGCCTAGCTTCTTTGTACGGGCAACTAAAATTGCTTTCTGCTCAGCATTTAATTGTAAAGTAATCATTATCAATAACAGTATGTTATATTTAATGTTCAAATACTATTGATATGGTTATACTCTTAGGAGGAGGATCGTTCGGAATTTTAAACTTCATGACAGCTGGAGTTCTTGGGAGTTCTTGGGATACTTCTGCTTCAGCAATTTCACTTTGGCGAGACGTGTCTCTCTAGCAGCCTCAGCAGACACCGGTTCTGGCAGAGGTGACAGGGGAATTTGAAAAAAATTCCTCATTTCCTGACTGCTGAGTTCCACCTCCATCCCGTCCTCACCAAAAGCCTCCTCACCCACTGTCGCATCCTCTGTGTTTTGTTTGGCAACATCGCAATCCTTCTCTTTATTATCATTCTCTGAGTCGGTATGTGCAACTTCATTCTCTGATAGTATATTTAACAAGTTATAAATACAATTACTATAACTACTAAACTCACCACCATTCATTTCTAGGGACATGATCTTCTCAAGTTCTGGATACTTTTGGTCAAGAACCATCTATGTGTGTGTATATATAGATGCTGTAACCACAGCACCACCCACCATTAAAGCAAGTAAGTTATATTGTTGCTTTTAGATTAACATGCAGCTTGAATGATTACTTGTTGTGCTTTCTTGATTTATTGTTCACAGCTACTCATGGTACAAGTGACTGTTATGCCAATTGGTATCTTTTAGTGAGTGTAATGTATATCTTCATTGTTTAGAATGCACCCCAAAAGTGGCCATACCTTATTAATACAGTGCCTCCCATTCAGCATGAGTAGTGGTTTCGTAACGAACCTTATTTGTGTGAAAGTGATTTCTGTGTGAACATCATTTCTTGTTAAGTCATTACTATGGCATTGCATACAAAAAAACTTAATTAGTTATTACATGACACCACATGTACTTAATGCAACCCAGCATAAAAGATAGCACTGCATAACCTCCGTACTCGACAC
>NW_003546355.1:219784-242181 GCF_000090795.2 Amphimedon queenslandica | reverse complement strand
ACAAATAATTCTCATTTCAAAGTACAATAAATCATTAATTGCTACAAATAACTGTACAATCAGTCTACAAATTGATTCCTCATATAAACACACATATATATGGTGCATATATTTACTCAATACTACACTAACATTTATACTAATGTAATATCATAATTCATATCAACCTAGTGAACTGAATACAGTATGACTTCTTTAATAGAGAATGTTCTCATTATAAAGATGTCTAAATCTCACCTTTATAATGAGGACATTGTGTAATGTCCCAATTGGTACAAGCCTATACAAAGGTACCTCTGAAATGAGGACACCTCTGTATTAAGGACAGGTAGTGTGGGCCCAATGGTGTCCTTAATAAAGAGGCTACACTGTACATGTATTAAGGACAGGTAGTGTGGGCCCAATGGTGTCCTTAATAAAGAGGCTACACTGTACATGTATTAAGGACAGGTAGTGTGGGCCCAATGGTGTCCTCAATAAAGAGGCTACACTGTACATGTATTAAGGACAGATAGTGTGGGCCCAATGGTGTCCTTAATAAAGAGGCTACACTGTATGAAGCAATACTGTATAGCCTTCCTATAAAGGACAAACTATTTATTTGTCCATAAGTGCCTCCTGTTTAAAGGATTCGGTTCATGTACGACAATCAAGACACAGACAGATATCTAACTCCATCCTCCATAATTATAAAATGCCAGAGAGAAAAGAAATGTGAATTATGCTAACTCAAAATGTAAGTGCCATCTGCTCATTATTATTATCATTATAACTAATTATTATTGTTATTACTGTAAGAGTTGATTGCTGCATGGTTGAGTAGACAGGTGTGGCTTAAAATAATTTGCTAAATAAATCAAAAACATCTGGTCATTTTTCTTATACACCTCTTAAACCTCTTCATCATTCCTCCCCCTCTCTTTCTCTCTCTCCCTCCCCCTCTCTTTCTCTCTCTCCCTCCCCCTCTCTCTTTCTCTCTCTCCTTTTCTCTCTCTCTCTCTCTTACTCATTCTGTAAATCCAGTTCACTGTTTCTTTCTTTCAGTTTCAACTTGTGTAGCTCCACTTCTCCATCTAATGATTTCAGACTCTTTTGAAGTGATTCAATGACAACTCTCAGGTTTTCATTTTCAAGAGCATAATCAGAATTAGGAGAATTACTAGAAATGGGGAGAGAGAGAGATCAAATACAATTGCATCTGCTTTCTCTCTTCTCTTACATTTTGTGAATTGTTTCCTTAAGTTTGTCCACTTCATCCTGAAGGCTCTTAATCTTCTCATCCTTCTTGAATAACTTCTCCTGCAGCTGCATCAATTGCTTTTTGAGTTGATCCCGCTCTGATCTTGTTTCACTCAGCTCTGCCTTCAACTATACAACACACCCATTACAATTAATTCGTAAATTATTTTTATGAATTAATTTACTTCTAATGTTGCTCTGTCCTGATCAGTTAACTCATAGGTGGAAGTAATAAAACTACTTTGACCACTCCCACCTCTGCCACTCCCACCAGAATCATCAGAATTACATAAACTGTAAAACAGGACTCAATCACACACTAACATTGATAGCATCAACACCTCTTTCCAGCTGGTTCCTCCTCTTCTCTCTCTCCTTCCCCCTCCCTAATCCCGTCAGTTTCTGTTTGATAAAAGTTAGTACTAGAAGCGGAGGAAGAGGCCGTTTCCGTCCTCTGTAATGGCCTATCGCTTTCAAAAGGATCCTGATATCTATACAACAACAACAAGGAAATAAATAAATAAAACAGAGCAATAATAAGCAGCTGCTCTCACTCGCTAAAAGGCGAAAGTTTTCCCTCCAATTGATCGATGAATATTTTTCTGACGCTAACCGAGCCACTCCCAGTCGTCCTTAATAATTCTCCCCCACCTACAAACATGATATAATATATACACGTACATGTACATGTATTTTTTCATTTATACCTAAGCTGCTTCCAAAGCTTTTGTCTCCTCCAACTAACCCACTAACCCTGTCGTAATTTCTCGGAGATATCTACAAGTAGCCGCGACGTTAGCTCTTCTCAAGGTAACACTAGTAACTTACAGCTCTTGGTAAGGTCTTCCTAATGTCACTGTCTTTCTTTATCCATTCTGTACGCTTTGCCTGGCAGTAAACGGTAGTTATTATTAATTATTATTAATTGTGTAGTCTTTACTTGTAGTTTTCTGATCCAGTCGTGACAGGTTTCAGCTGAATCAGACGTCAAAGCAAAATATTGACCAGACTGAGTCCTAAACACAATTAATAATAATCAAAATAATAATTATTTAATACTTACAATATTATAAAAGTGTTCGATGTGTCTTCGTTCGAAGCATGCTCGTAAGCAGCTGCTGGGGTCACTTTCGCGTCAGCCAAACTGATCTTACTGTTAATAACTATTCATAACTATCAATAACTATTAATAAACCGACCCAAGGGGCGTGTGTAGAGATTGTATATACAGTTCCTTGCTCTTGTAATATTTGAGGACGCATTCTTTCTCGTCAAACCAAAACCTAAGTGGGAGGGAGGGTTAAAAATTATTTTCTACGTAGTAGGATCGTACCAGTATTTCTGTTGTCCTTTCTTAGTTGAATATAAACCTTAGGAGAGAGAGTTTAATGTAATTATTATAATTAATTAAATGAACTAATTAATTAATTAAGTGACATCATCTGTTCACCACAAACACGAATATTTATATTTTATTTATTCATTTTTTATTTAAAATAAAAAAATAAAATATAAATATTGGTTGTGCATGTATGCATGTACATGTAAAACAGTCAAAATATATCCTAATTTATAATAATAATAATAATATTATACTTACGGCCTTTCTTTTCTTTCTTCTCTTGCAGACTTAAATTACCAGTAAGGCTCAATAGAAAACCGAACTAACAAAGGAGAAACCACAATGTATATATAATGTATTTAGACTCATAAACTCCTTACTTTCTTATCCCCGCGCTCAGCCATTGCCTACACAGAATTAGACTAAAAACAAACAAAGAGAAATAATATTATTAAAAATAGAGAGAGAAATCTCTCTACACTGAAATGGTAACACACCAAATCAGCAATAGCCTATTGTGGTGGTAACACACACCCACTTTGCATATTATCAGCCACACCTCCATTGAGCCACACCTCTATAATAACTTTTTGCAGATTTTTGAGCAGGATTTCACAGCTTTTAGATCTACTACTCCTTTAAATATTCTTTTATATTCTATTGCAAGTATTAAATTTTCTTTTGCAGCTCAAAAAGCAACAAAATGAAACTAAAAAAGTAACTAAATCTTTTTTCAGTAATGATTAATTGAATTCAAAAGAGTCGCATGGATTTTTACATTCTTTGCAAAAGCTCAAAAACTTCACTACCTTTTCAAGGTATTTGCTTCATTTTTGTAAAGAGATGTTACTACATCGAGCCTGCACTACAGTGAATTGGATATCAATGGATTGTGTAAACAGTGTGGTATACATATAGGGGAAGTGATGTGCGAGTGTGGGCAGGTTTATTATTGTACCATTATATGATAACTGACACAAGATATAGCCTGATAGACACTTGTGTGCCATTCTGAGGGGCTAGTCACTTGGGCCCACTTCTTTTATTTAAGTCTGGCCATTTAAATTCTCTGGCTAACTGCTAGACAAAGAGAAAGACCCGGCTCATAGTCTCTCTATACAAAGGAACTTTAATAAAAGGAGAGGAATAAACGCTATAACTATTCTACAGTTTCAGTTACAAGCCATGACGATAGAAGAAGAAAAGAGCACAAGAGGAGCAGCAACAAGCGGGGCTGTACCGCTAAAGACAGCCTCAAACCGCAGCCCTTCGAGTAGAAGCTCTTCTCCTCGGAAATTCGCTGTAATCCGCAGCACAGCTGTCGTAGATCAGATGTGTACCCTCACGAAAGAATCCCACTCCACGCTGAACTACATAACGCCGCACTTTAGAGCAGAAGCAGAAGTACAAATCGGACCACTGGGAGAAGGAGAGGTGTACACCATAGGTTGGGTCCAAGCTGTTACCTCCATGGTCTTCACAAACACTTACCCAACTGGTCAATCCAGTTGGGAGATACAGGAGCTCAACACCGGTGAGACTGTGGCCGTAAGCGATGCAGACGGTCGTAAGTACCCGTGGTACGGGATTACGACCGAGTGTCAAACGGTCAGCGGCCCCGATCCTTCTCACAGACGCATAAAAGTCCTCATGAATGACAATTTCTCTCCAACGGTAAGCTGGGCAGTCCCTGTGGGTAGAGATCAGCCAGATGCATTACAAAGAGTGCATAGAGACCAATCATTCTTGGTGTGGTTAATAGCTAAGAATGAAATCACTGGTGCCATACAACCCCTGAAGGCATATCGCTGGAGAGCCATTATCAACATTGCAGTTGACTGCAGTAGAGAGATAGGACAAAGAGCTAAAGTGCTGGAGCCTAAGATACAAGCACAGCCATTGGAACTATTTGATCTACGCATTCCACAATCAGCAGTTCAGTCGCCAAGGGCCAACGAAGCACAGAAGTTTGTGTGGAGAACAAGAGAAAGTGAAATGATATTCGAAGTGTCTTGTAACCCACCATTACCACCAACACTGCAGCCTTGCTTATCATCTTCATCTTTCTCAAGTTCTTCCCTGTCTTCTCTCTCGCCATCGCCATCTTCTTCATCACTCTCACCCTCACCTCCTCCGTCTCTCTCTCCTTCTCCCTCACCCTCTCCCTCTCCCCCAAGCTCTTCAGAGACAAGGTATTGTGGATCCTCTATTCGCTACTCACCCTACTAGAAAGAAAATAAAAAGAATTGTGAAGATAATGTTTTATATATAATTTTATTTATATACTAATACAACACCAATCCAGTCTGGAATCCTACCCTCTCCCCATCTCTCTCTCTCTCTCTCTTTTAAATTTCTTTTTGTTTTATATCAGTTCTAACATCCAGACTCTCTCTGTCTTTATTTTTCTAAAACTGTCATACAAAATATCTCCTCACTCTTGTAATACTTTTAATAGCACGTTAATATTTTTATTTTTATAAACCAAAAAATATAACGCTTCTATTAACAATAATAATAATAATAATATTATCAACATTGTCATTACTACCAAGAAGTAACGATCGCCCAGACAGTCCGTGCAACAAAAAGGACATAACTAATTATCAGAAGTTGTATAATTTCACAGGAATTACAAAAGTGCATGGCTCAAAGCCAGAAAAGGCTAACCACATAATATAAGCATTAGGGGCTGAATGGGGCTCTATATGTCTGTGAATTAGTCAGGGCATTAGGCAAAGAGCCACCACTTAATTATGATATACTTATACTCTCAATATTATCAAAGCTTAAAAGTGTAACAGATATTCAATATTACTTTACTGGCATCTGTAATGTATAGCAGTCTTGCATTTAAAATTTATAAACTGGGCCCATTACAAGTAATGTAATCCCAACCATCTCTCTATACTGGTAATATGTATCTGTGTTAATGTATACCACTATCTGATGATATGTAATCATGTTGTGTGGTTGGAGGATATTTTGTAAACGAGGGTAGTTAGTGTCACTCCGTGTATGTATCAAGAAACAATACAAGATAGTCATTATTAGTAAATACGAGAATCAACACATGTAATACATGTACATGTACACACGTACATTCATGTTTCTGACTCCGCCCATTGAATTAATTAACGATCAACGTATTATAATACAAAAAAGAAAAAATGTATAGAAGCAACCAACAATGATAATAATGATTGCAGTTCAAAAAATACAAAAGATACAAAAGTAGCAGCGAGAGTTCTAAAACAGTTAAGTTTTTGCAAGCCACGATCCTAAAATGGCATCAATCTCCTTTCTAGCGGCGACCAGCTGTGGTTTATCGTACGGGTTAGCTGGATACATGTTAGCACAGTGGGCAGTGCCATTTATAAAGACGGCTGTGACGCTCTCCGAGACATTCGCAGTGACGCTGAGACTGTGCCAAGGATCTATGGAGCCGTTTGGAAACACAATATTAGTGACAGCTGTCTTATTGAAATTGAGCCCGCCATAAAACTCGTTTGTGTTATTCACATTGACCGGTATGTCCTTCTCGGTGAACCCAAACACTTGATTACATATGAGGGTATAAAGAGCCGTGTCAAATAAAGTCCCGAAGGGCTGGTGGGGCGAGTCTGCGGTCTGGAAGTACCCAAATGAGTCGCAGGTCTGGTACGTCCACTGGCGATCTGTGGGAAAGAGGAAAAAGGAAGAAGGAAGAGATAGAGAGGCTGATTAAAAGAGCGAATCACTTAGTTTGATCTAGTGGTGAGGAAGTGGTCTGTGAACTTCAAATACACAACCTACCACCAGCCAACCATTTTAATAACACACAGCAATTGTAAATATTACATAACCAACCACACATATGTACACGTACATATATACAGTATATTAATTTTATTAAATACATGTACACGTACATGTACATGTACACATGTATTATGTATATTTACTATTTCAGAGGATGTATAAAGTTTGATCTGTTCGCTAATTGAATGGATCTGGTGATGGTTCAATGGAATGAATGAGAGATGGCATTAGTAACAAAGACAACATAACAACAGAGAACAATGGATAGAAAAGAGAATCACAACCACACACACACACACACACACACACACACACACACACACACACACACACACACACACGTACAACAGAGCTTTCTACCTCTGAGATAAAGACACTTTTATAATAAGGACACCTTTATAATGAGGACACTTTTATAACAAGGAATTTTGTAATGTCCCAATTGGTACAAGCCTATACAAAAGTACATCTGAAATAAGGACACCTTTATAATAAGGACACCTTTATAATAAGGATATCTTTATAATGAGGACATTTTGTAATGCCCCATTGGTACAAGCTTATACAAAGGTACCTGACACCTCTGTATTAAGGAGAGGTAGTGTGGTAATTGAGTAACAAAGACTATTGTGTACATGGCCTATTGTTATCATTAGTATTGAGAGAAGGTTGTTAGGAAGTGAAAGGAAGGGATAGGCTGCTGTTGTTTGGGTGAAAGAGAGAGAGGACAGAGGGAAAGAGAAGCTACAGCAGCTCTGTGTGTGTTTTAGTTGGTGCCTTCAAATTCAATCTGAAAACCAGCAGCAGTTGTTTTTGAGGGGAAATTTAACAGTACTATAACAACAAGACACAAGAAAGAGAAGAGAAGAAAGATTATCTTGTATAAAGGGAGAACTTTACAGCCTCTATAATAAGATTATAATGAGGACATTTTGTAATGTCCCTATTGATTCAAGCCTATACAAAAGTACCTCTGAAATGAGGACACCTCTGTATTAAGGACAGGTAGTGTGGGCCCAATGGTGTCCTTAATAAAGAGGCTACACTGTACATGTATTAAGGACAGGTAGTGTGGGCCCAATGGTGTCCTTAATAAAGAGGCTACACTGTACATGTATTAAGGACAGGTAGTGTGGGCCCAATGGTGTCCTTAATAAAGAGGCTACACTGTACATGTACATATACAGTAAATGAAGAGAGAGAGTGATAAACTATTGTATACACAATGGCATTAGATTAACTGCCCAGGCAAGGAGTGGAATAACAGATCTGGTGTTTTAAATACACAGTATGTATACAATAGCAATAACTTTCACAGGACACACACAAGAGAGAGGAGAGGAGTGAGGCCAGTAGCTGGTGAGTTTATTTTTGATCTCTTTATGTATCAGTAAACTTTAATGTACAAGACAAGAGAGAATTTATAAAGTATCAGTGAGGAGATTGAGGTCTAGAAGTAATACAATAAACAATTCCTAATGCTTAATTTATACTAGGGAATGAGGTTGGATTATTATAATATAGTATAATAATTATTATTATTAGGTGGGGTACACAATTAGGCATAAATACAACAAACTTGACCATTTTTTACTATTTCACATGAATACGGACAAACATTTGATTTCAATATCTACATATGTACACCTCTCACCACCGGCTGTGGTGTAGTGTATATCATAAAATTTACTGCATAAAAACACTGAAAATCACAACATATACATGTACAGTGTAGCCTCTTTATTAAGGACACCATTGGGCCCACACTACCTATCCTTAATACATGTACAGTGTAGCCTCTTTATCAAGGACACCATTGGGCCCACACTACCGGTCCTTAATACATGTACAGTGTAGCCTCTTTATTAAGGACACCATTGGGCCCACACTACCTGTCCTTAATACATGTACAGTGTAGCCTCTTTATTAAGGACACCATTGGGCCCACACTACCTGTCCTTAATACATGTACAGTGTAGCCTCTTTATTAAGGACACCATTGGGCCCACACTACTTGTCCTTAATACAGAGGTGTCCTCATTTCAGAGGTACTTTTGTACAGGCTTGTACCAATTTGGACATTACAAAATATCCTCATTATAAAGGTGTCTTCATTTTAAAGGTATCTTTATTATAAAAGTGTCCTTATCTCTCACTATAAAGGTTACACAGTTTGTATACACAAATATACATGTATATATAAATAGTATATGTACATGAGGGTACAAGGCACAATAATTATCTCGTTATCAACATAAACTGGCCTATAGAGCTCTCATTAATAGATTGTCAACTAAAACAAACTGGAGGGGACCACAGGAGCCACAGAGGGCCCCATAGGGAAACAGCCTGGACCAGCCAATGTAAGCTGAAACCAAAAAATGTCCTGTAGTTTAGAAAGAAGACAGTAGGAGGAGGAGGGTTTGTAAAGAGTCCCTAAAACTAGACCTACAGTTATTATTAGTAATAGGATTATACTGTATTAGGTGAAGTGTGTGTACGTGTACAATCAACTATCATCACTAGAGAGAGGATTGTGTACTATTGAGAAAAGGGATTATTAGGAGAGAGGGGGGAGAGAGAGGGGAGAGAGAGAGAAAGCTATAGTTAAGGAGAAAAGGAGGAGAAAGGGCCAAAAGGAAACATTATGCCCACAAATGTGCATATATGTACATGTACATGTACTGTGATATGTCTCTCTGTGTGTTGTAATTTAAGATGGATTACTAGTGAAATACATCAAGACAACAGAATCAATACAAATAATAATAACAACAACACCAGTACATAGTGATACATATAAATGGACACTAATGAGAATGCACGCATACACACACGCACGCATCTCATTATACAATACACCCACTCATTTAATTAGAATTTGATATATTCAAATAAACACCCACTCATTTAATTACAATAAATCTTGCATTAAATTTGAATGGACACATACATGTACTACCGCAAACTCATTTAAATCTTTAAAGACCTGTACATTTAATCTTGCACATGTATATTTAAATTCTCTCTCTCTCTCTCTCTCTCTCTCTCTCTCTCTCTTTCTCTCTCTCCCTCTCTCTTTTTCTTAACCTCCTTGAGCAGGATCAATCGTGACATTGCTAAGAAACTTGACGTAGTCTTGGAAACTAACATCATTATCAAATAGAGCAGGAGACCGAGAGAGATGGGCTAGTCGGTCGATAGGCTCCGATATAGAATCGTTTGTCATGACGTCACAAAGAAGACTCATATTGTAGACCTAATTATCATAAGACAATGAGGGAATGATAATGACTAATGAAAATATTGATAAAAACAATAACAACAATAGTCATAATAAGAATAATATTGATAAATAATAGGAATAATAAAGATAAAAACAATGGCAACAATTATCATAGTGTAGCCTCTTAATAAGAGATAAGGACGCCTTTATAACGAGGACACCTTTATAATGAGGACATTTTGTAATGTCCCAATTGGTACAAGCCTATACAAAAGTACCTCTGAAATGAGGACACCTCTGTATTAAGGACAGGTAGTGTGGGCCCAATGGTGTCCTTAATAAAGAGGCTACACTGTACATGTATTAAGGACCGGTAGTGTGGGCCCAATGGTGTCCTTAATAAAGAGGCTACACTGTACATGTACTTACAGCGCTTCCCCTGCTGTCATTGTTATATTGAACTATTCCAGCAAAAATGCCAGCAAGAGACATAGCTAACATCTTCCCATCTTCAGGAGTTGTAAGACCCACAGTTAAACTGAGAGACAGAGGGAGAGAGAGAGAGAAAAAGAGAGGGGGAAAGATGCTAAAACAATACTTTAAGTTTCGTTGTTGACATACTTAAACATCTTGTCAAGGCTAGCCCATTTGCTGTTGTCCAATATTAATTTGTTTAATAAAGAGAAGGCAGCATTAATGGCTGCTACACAAGCAGGACCTAAACAAATAAAATTAATAAATAATAAAAATAAGATATAATAATTAGGCTACCCCTTTTAAATGAAATATTAACCAGCCCCAAATACATGTATGTATGAATTGTGTCATCTTACACAAACCCATGTACATGTACATTACAAAACAAACCTGCTTACTTCATACATTTACATTAAACAGTTTTAAAATATGTATAACATCCAGTTAGCCACCTGCTATGCACAGACACAAAAGATACAAATTGAATAGAAAAAGCATATGCCAATATTACTACAATTCTGCCTACTACACTTCAATAAATAAATATATACACACATACACACTACAGAGAGTACATTCCGATAATAAAAATTATTAAACATACAACTCATAACCTCTGTCATGGTGAGAGTCACTCACACTAGCACACGCCCAGACACAAAGAATGTCACAAACATTAAACGACAGCTGGTAGCCTACTGCTCACCTGTACATTATACATGCAAAAACATGCTAACATGCTTGACATAGCTGAGGCAATATGGTTAATGAAGAGTGTACATATGAGAGGCTAGACCTCTTTGATTAAGAGTCATTCTATACCTCCCACTCCATTACGAGAGGTTCACAACATTACTCATCTTTTAAAAAAATTATAAAAAGCTAAGTTTAAACCGTCATTTTATTACAGAATCAACATTTAACAACTTCATGTACAAACTTCCCTGCACTTACTACATGCATGTGGTCATAAGGGCACCTTAATAATGAGGTATGGCAACTTTGAAAGTTGCAGTTCACATAGGTGATTTCAATATGGACATTTTTAAAAACTTACACCAATTCTCTATGTCACTGTTTTCCTCAGTCTACAATCAGTACACTTGTATATAATAAATTTCAGTTTGTGTGTTGTGTACACTCTCTACTCTCATTGCACTCTTTCTCTATATCTGCATGTGCTTCTTCTGTCTCTCTGGCTAATATCAGGCCTAAACCACTCAACACCAACAGGTAATTCTCTTGTTGTTTCAACTTGAGATTTTGATTTACCAGCTGGGAATAGACTATGTATACCCACCTTCTTACACCCCTGGAGAGCCTCAAAGAATAATACATATGTATGTACATGTACATACATAGCTATTACTTCTTTGAACAGGTAATCTTATTTTCTCTTAGAATATCCTCATTATTGTCTCTCTCTGTCTCTCTCCTTTTGATGTCTACTTACTTTCCTCATTCTCTTTAATTTTTACCCACTTCCCTCCCTCCCTCCTCCCCCCCTCTCTCTTCATCAAACAATAATATTTCTAAGAAGACATTCACAAAGAGAGAGAGAGTGAGCTAGCCAAAGAGCTAAAGTGTATTAATAAGAAATAACAATTATTAATTAATAACAGTGCATATTGAATTATGTACCCGACAAGTTACCATTAATGTCATTTCAATGTCACCATCACTTAGAGCCAATTAAGATAATAAGATATACAGATACAACCAAAGTATATAATATATATATATATATATATCTAATTAAATAAGAAGGAATTACATTAGACACAAAGAGAGAGAGAGAGAGAGAGGAAGAAGATAAGTAGGCCATTACAGATACTGTGTAGGTGCTAAGACATTAAGACCATTAGCTATACAAACAATATTTAATAGACATTTGTCACTTTTAGGCATCGAATGACAGATATGTCTACACTCATTTATAGTATAGTGAAACTCGATACCACTCAACAAATTTATACATGTTTATTACATTATGCTAGTACTGTACGATGTGGTACATTTGGATTCGTGGGCGTGAGTGGGTGAGCTCACGAATCATAAAAAGAATATTTTAAATAATTAGGTGTAATTCCAGCTGTAACATAAGATTTGACCCGTTACAATCTCACAATATTTAGCATAATTTCTCCTTAAATGATTCCTCCTTCCCACCCTCCCCCCCCACCTCTCTCTCCCCCCCCCCTCTCTCTCTCTCTCTCTCTCTCTCCCTCTCTCTCTCTCTCCCTTACCATTTCTTGCTTGTTCCAATGAAGCACTAACAACTTCAAAATATTCATAAAAATCAAATTTTGCTTGTATAGGGGCAGAAGAAGCAATAGATCCATACACAATGTCAGGATACTTCATCCTTAGCCAGGCTGCAAGAGCACCTGGATAAGAACCACCAAAAGCAATCCAGCGATTGGCGTCAGTCATGTTGTATTTTGTGGTCATGTTCATACGGAAATAGGCTAAATCCTCGAGTGCTTGACGACTGTTTAGTAACGTAATGTAGTCCATGCTGAGGTCAGCACCTGGCTGACTCTTACCGTAAAACCTGAGAAGAGAGAGAGAGGGGGAAGGAAAGGAGGATTTTAAAATGTGGACAATTGATATTACATACTTGTACATGTAGATACATTTAGTTATACATGTACTTATGTTGTGTAGAAACTTTAGGTAAATCCAATTAGAATTAGATTTTTTACAAAATTTTTAAGTTGCAAGCCAAAGTGAAATTTGGCCAATGACCATGTACTGTAGTACATGGTCATTGGCCAAATTTGACCAAAAATGAAAAGGTGAGAATTCTCGATTTTTATAACGTTTCCTGATGCATATACATGTTCTTATGTTGTGTAGAAAGTTTGAGCTGATTCCAATCAAAATTAGATTTTTTACGTATTTTTAAAGTTGCTCCAAAATCGGACAAAAGTCCCTGTACTATAGTACATGGTCTCGAGCCAAATTTCACCAAAAATTAAAAGTACAGAATTCTCCATTTTTATAATTCTTTCTGATACATATACATGTTCTTATGTTGTGTAGAACATTTGAGCTCATTCCAATCAAAATTAGATTTTTTACGAATTTTTAAAGTTGCTCCAAAATCGGACAAAAGCCCCTGTACTATAGTACAGGGATGTTGGTCAAATTTCACCAAAAATGGAAAGGTGAGAATTCTCCATTTTTATAATGTTTTTTGATGCATATACATGTTCTTATGTTGTGTAGAAAGTTTGAGTTGATTTCGATCTAAATTGGATTTTTTACGAATTTTTTAAGTTGCTCTAAATTAAGAAAAATAATTAATTAATCAATTACCTGTGTTCTAACTGAAACGCCAATGCATGATACTTCTCAGCTAATACCATCATCTCTCCCTCAACGACCCACTTAGGATCAGCCTCCCCCTCCCCTCCTATCATTAAGAACACTGGCCCATTCTCCTTATCCCAGAAACTGTCGTTAACCCAGTAACGTTGCTGCCAGGTTGTCGTATCAACTTCTCTGAAGTGATCACGTGATTGAGTAAACCAGAGATCTTTGGGCAGTTTGAGGTCTTGAGAGGACAAGTGGCGAAAGTATTTCTCTCTCTGGAGCCATTTATGACGGAGGAATGTTGGTAGAGAGTGAGAGAAGGAGAGAAAGAAAAGGAGAATTATTAGTGTTTCTGCCTTCATTTTGTCACGTGTGAATAGGCGTGGCTCAAATTAATTACTTAATTTAATAACTGGTTACTAGTTATTAAAAATTAAATGGCGGCAGCAAGAAAAAGTGTAAGAAACCCTATTTCTTTTCACTTCATTTCCCTCCTCCTTCCTCTTAGCATTCAATTGTTTCTAATCTCCAAACTCTACTCCATCACGATTCAGAAGCCCCCGGCCCACACTACCTCTCAAAGAAACTAGAAACAGTTTTAATATGTCTTCCAACCGTCCCCATGTTGAGGGGCGTGGCTTTAGAGGTCCTCTCTTCCTGTTTCAAGTACCTATCACAGTTCAAAGGTCATGAGCAGACGTCCAAGCCTCCTCTATCATCTCTCGTCCACTCGACTTGTGAAGTTCTATATTCTCTTTTAACTCACTCTCCGAGCGGCTGGAGCCACACCCTCCTTCAGTGGGGCGTGGTTAATTTAGCAAGACTCTCGGTTTTGTATAATGTTGATTCATTACCGAAAGAGGGTGTGGTCAATTTTATGATGTCACAAGATTGTAAGAAAAATTCATTTTATATGTACATGTACATGTAATTCCATCTCTCTCTCTCTCTCTCTCTCTCTCTCTCTCTCTCTCTCTCTCTCTCTCTCTCTCTCTCTCTTTCTCTCCTTTAGCTGTTCCTTTTCTTGTTAAATTTGTCGAGGAAGGGATTCATTACAAGTAGGTGTGGTTTATTATTAATTAATTAATTACTTATTATTATTTACAGACATTCAAATGGAGAGACTGATATTATTAATTTATTTATTAATATTTCACAGAAAGAAAACGCAAACATTGGCTGGCTATTATCATACATAATGTCAGTAATTATAATAAATTAATAATTGTATTATTATTATTTTTTTTTATTATTCTTAGTATGGAGAATTCTTCTCTTTTTTCTGAGGGTTCGTTAATGGACGGGTGTGTCTTGACCACGCCCCTATCACCTTCAATATTAAACACGCTGTCGTCTTGTTTTGATCGTCTCTCGAGGACACACCCCCTTATAGTTAGCCACACCCTCCTTGGTATGGTCAGAAGAGTCCTTGATGAAGATGCTCCTACAAAGAGTAATGTAGTGGGTGTGGCTAGGGGCGGGGCCTCGTCCGTCTACCTTCAAGTGGTTTTAGAAATGATGCTACAAAGTCATTCAATCCTTGATCTCGTCATTACCGACGTAATCAAATTAAGTGAGTTAATTAGTAGGTGTGGTCTGTTACCATGACAATACCATAGTTACCCCTGAGGTCATATTATCCCTGGTCTGTTCCGAGTTGGAGAGAGGAATAAACGAAGAGAAGGAGGAGGGGGAAGAGGAAATGGAGACCGATCAGGACTCACCTCTTCTCTCCTCTCTCTCATCTTTACTGTTACAGTTATCTCATGACAGAGCTGTAGTCGCCATTAATCTGTTACTCTCTTCTCTTAATTATTATTCGTCAAGTTCTGGCGATAAAGTGGGCGGATCAGAAGAAGAGGAGGAGGAGGAAGAGGATGGAGAAATAAATACTTTAAGTTTAGCCAAAGGGCAGTTACTAGAAGCTGTCAAACAATTACTAGTCAGTTTATTAATTGACATTAATTATTATTATTATTATTATTACTGTTCCTATAGAATTCAGTTCTGTCAGTTTGTAAAAAAGGAGTATCATTTCTTTTATTTTCGTCAAACGAGGATGAACCCTCTCCTGGCAACAAGAAACCTGTTAATGCCTTCTCTCCCATACAGTACATCATATCAATACAATCAGGTCTACCTGAGTGGGTGGAGTTAGTTATTAAGTCACCTGATAACCACTGGTGAGAATAAGAAACAGTGTACGTGTACTGTACGTTTTCTTAAAATGGCTGTAACTTGAAAAATTTAAGTCGGAATTAGCTCAAACTTTCTACACAGCATAGGGGCATCAATATGTATCAGAAAATGTCATAAAAATTGGGGGTCATTTTTTGACCATTTTTCGGAAAAAAGCATGGGCTATAGCTTTGGGTACTTTTCAGATTTTGGCATATTTCTTAATGCTCATAATTCAGTATATCAACGATTGTTCTTAGGTTGATCCAGCTGGTGGAGAGTGTCGGAATGACCTCATCTGAAATAAGTGGAGCTACTGTACTAAACACTTTATTGTCCTCTACCAATAACAGTAAAGTAAGATATAAGAGGAATATGGACTGATAGATAGAAAAAGTGATAATTATTTTATTGGTTTTTTTTCCACCATGCAGCTGTCAAGTTTAGTCGATCATTTATTTAAAAGATACCGACTGCGTCATCCCTCCATAGCCCAGTCACTCATAACCCAAGGGGTAACCACTGGACTAATGAAAGAAAATGGCAACGAAACAATAAAGAAATGGAGTATCAACTTACTAACTTTAGCAAGAAATAACGAGTGAGGAGAAATATTGGAGGAGAGAGATTGATAGAAATTTGCTATGAACATGTACAATATTAAAAAGAAATTTTTCTACATGTAGGTCATGTTTTCAAGGTGCTTTGCTGTCATCATTCAATTCTCTACTCCTCCTTCTTCCTCTCTCTTCTCCTCTCTCCTCCATTCATATCCTGTCGCTACTGGAGACAGTATCGGCGAGAATGGCGAGAGAATCACAGCTATCGACTTCGTTATCAGCAGCTGGAATATTAATTAATTATTACCTGAAGACCCTGGGAGATCTGTCAATAGCAATCATGAATGGTTAGTGTAATGGAGTCTATTTTTCAACTCTCTCTCTCTCTCTCCAGATGCCCCTATCTTGTATGAATATGAACAATTGCTGAACAAGATAAGGTCATTGTTGTCACATTTATCAAGTGGTAACAGTCTCATTGAAGTATTCATTTGTTCAAATATATTGAGAACCATCACCAGTGAGGTAAGTACCTTATTGACTGTTGGCGGAGTACTATGATATTAATAATTTTATTTTAGAGTCAAATTAAGCTTGGTCCATCCCCGCCAGGTTAGTTCATTCCTTAATAACTATTAATAACTATGTTAATTAGGGGGTGTGGCTAGTAGTTTATTAACTATTAATAATCAAATGAGGCTCGTTGTGTCTGGTAATTTATTAAACACGAGACAGTCCCAACACTCTGAGAGTCTCTATCGACAAACTATGAAGAACCTCATAGTGGAGGACAAGGTTACTATAAATAGAATAAGTGTTACTAAAAATAGAATGAGTGTTACTATAAATAGAATGAGTGTTACTATAAATAGATTGCTATTAATAGTAACATTATTCATCAGGTCTCAATAGCTGGTATAGTATCAATGCATTGCTCTGATCATATCATAATGTTGATCAGTGATATCATATCAAAATCAACGCTAACGCTGGCATCATGTCTCACTGATACCGTGTCGCCACACTCACCCTCTCCTCTTAAGAACTGGCCAGAAATGAATTTTAAATCAGATCAGAGACACACCCTTGAGTTGTGAGTTAGGATCATGTGATTATCATGTGACATGTTTAATTATTATTATTATAGTCATTTAAAGATTAAAAGCAAAATGAATGAAAATCCTGTAATGTGGAAAATATTAATATTAATATCAAATAGTAAGAGAAAGAAATTATTTTTCATAACATTATTCTTCTTTCTCTTCAGATAGATCAGGTTTTCTAAAGTGTAGCTCATTAGTTTATTCATTATTATTTGTATTGATATTAAATTGGAGGAAAGGACGGTCTGCCCCTGCAATTAGTTATAACGAGGATTTACTATCAACCACCCAGTTAATACAATCACTAGCTACTGTGAGTGATATAAAATTAAAAATCACCACATGTACATGTACATAAGATACTAATGCAAGAGTGTACAGAGCAGTTTGCATATTAAAAATGCATAAAGGTCGATTAAATGTCTACGCAATCAACACAATGTCTTGTTTTTTTACGTGGTAGGCTTAGCAATTGTAGTAATAGTGTTATTTCAAGTTGCTTGACTAGCTGTTCTTCATCTCTTTCTCTCTCTCATTCTCTCTTCAAGGCTAAATGGTTGGTAAAGCCATTGTGTTATGTTAGTGAATTATTTAGTGAACTGTCTTGTGAAGACATAGCAAGATTGTTAGAAATATGTAACTCATTTATATATGTAAGTGTGAAGCTGTTACTATTATTATTATCTTGCTGCTCTTTTAGAGTAATTATCAAGATATACTAAAAGGAAAGATTCCTACTGAAGGTAGAAATGTAGTTCAATTTACTACCCTCCTCTCTCTTTCTCTCTCCCTCCCTCCAGATTCCCTCCCTGATAGTTCATGGAGTACATTGAAGGCAATATTAAGACAAAATATTAATAAATTTGGAAACATTTACTATAGATTTGTATCTAGAGAACACATCACTACTAATTAATAATAATAATAATATGAATGAAATTTAAAAAGCATGAGAACACACTACTATTATAATTAATAATCCATATAGTTATTGAAACTCCTGTTTAGATTGAATGGCACTGGTCCAGAGTATATTCTAATTGCATGTCATTTTACAATCGTCACAGTAATTAATGTTGAATTATCTGAATGTGTGAGAAGAATTTTATGACATTTTCTGGTTACAGTATGGTGCTCAAATGTTCTGTTGAACAGCTGTTTATCTAAATCAAGTGGAATTCTCTCAATATAAGAATTGTAGTCATTGATAACTTTAATAAAATCGCTTAGGTTAGATGTCTCTGACTTGGAGTATACTGTAACCATAGACCCTTAATAAAGGGTCTATGCTGTAACTTTGCATGACAAGTAATAAATATTTTTTTTATAATATGTAAGTAAGGTAAAAGAACTTAATTGTATTTTGCTGCTCATGACACCTAAGTGTTCAGCAAAAAATTCATCATAATGATTAGATCTAAGTGTTAAACTGTTATTTTTTCTGTACCAAATAAATTTCCATGACTTCCATTCAAATAAGGGTAGAACCGTTAGATCAAAGGTGTTTGGATCTGCTAGCATAGATATTCCAAATGTCAATTCTAGGAAAGATGACTGCCTTGCAGCTAAATTCATTGAACGTATAAACCCAGCACTAGATATCTCTATACATATCCGTTTGAGAGGCCTTCCATCAGAATCACTTATATCAGAAACACAAGTATCTGTCTTTTTTGTTCTTAAAGTCAACTCTTTCAGTTTTTCAATTTTCAGTAAAGAATTTCCTAAATTTTCTTGCAAAAATGAAAATTCTGGATTAGGTAATGAAACTAAATATAATCCTATTACAATGTCACTTGGTATAGCAAATACTTCTGTGAGCATGGTAGCATTGTTAATTAAGATTTTTATTTTTCCCTTGAAAACAGCTGATGAGGAGTGGGATTTGAGTCCTTTTCTGAAAGCTATTATTTGAGATAACCTTGAAGGTTCAATTGTGAGTGTAATATTATGAGCAGCAATGATATAACCACAAATAAAGTATTCAAAATCACTATAAAAAAAAATTCAAAGTGACTTCTTCTTGCATAAAAATATGACATTACGTATTTTTTATCAAGAAAATGCTTACTGGATAAAAGTGAGTCTTGTTCATACAAACATCTCAGTATTAAGCTAGAAAGCTCACTATAATATTGTGTTAAACCAAATACTTGAAAATTGTCGTTTAGATCTAATCGATAATAACGATCTTGTTTCAATATCATATCAATAGTTTTATTATCAACTTCTCTGTCAATAAACTTCAATAATCCAACATAGAAAGTCAAAACAACTTCAAGATTTGAGTTGTGCTCTAAGTCTTCTTTAGTAAACATGGAATCTGGATTATTGACAAGATAAATTGCTGCAAAGTATTCTTGTAGTGTAGTGTGTATGAAACTGCTAGACTCATCTTTATAAAATCCAGAAAAGCTATTGATTGTGTCCATCATACTTAGTTTTGGAACATCATGAAGCTCCTTTCCAAAAGCATATTGTTGTTTCATTACACCATTATAAGCTACTTTAGAAAGATAATAAAATTGCTTCCAAGTGCTATTTAATTCAGGACTATTAAAGTCAATACTACATATTAAAAGTTGAGGCATATCATAGTTTATATCAATTGCTTTATTATTGTCAATGAGGTGTCGCTTGAGCAGTATACGAACATAGTGGTTATAAATCCCCGTCATTGTTATGGGATATCCTTTATCATTACTAAGTATAAAATCATTAAATACTGTACACATTATGAAGCAGGTCATTGGATTGTACAGCATAATCTCAATCATAGTATCATGACTATAGTAAGAATGGAATTCATCAGCTAATGTTTTGTTATTTTCAAAATACTTTGTAGCATATTCTCTGGTTTCATTTGGGCTAAAGCCTAAAAGATAAAGACTTTTTGAATCATGTTCTAAATTATTATACAGAGGCAGACTAGCAGCAAGTCTGCTGGTAACTATCACTGTTGACTTGGGAAGAATGTCTCCTTTTATAAATTTAATGAATAATGAAGTTGAACTGTTTCTCAGTTGATGTGGAAGCTCATCAAAACCGTCTAATATCCAGAGAACACCTGCTCCTCTTGTTTTTTTTATTGATAATGCTATTTCAGTCATATTAATGTCATCAAAATTAATAAGAAGATTTTCAAACGTTTTAGCTTTTTGATAAATTTCAAGACGCAATGTAACAAAAATAACAATCTTAAAATTGTTTAATAATTTATCAGTATTTCTGACCCATCGCAACGTTAGTTCTTTAGCTAATGTGCTTTTTCCTATGCCAGGCTCTCCTTCAATTAATACAAATCTTAATCGTTTATCTGCCAGTGGTTTTAAAATATCATCAATTTCTATACGCTCATATTTTTCCAGTATTTCTTCAATAGAAGCTGTTTTTAAAAAACCTGCATCTTCTTTTCCATGTCTTTCTAATCTAATTAACTTTAGAGGTACAAAAGAAACATAAATAGGGGCTGACGGGCCAGCAGCTGGAACTTTATTAATATCTGGATCTCTATACCTCGTCAGTTTCTCAGCATACTCATCACATAATTTAATAGCATATTCATCGATCACTGTTGCCCTTAATGATATATAAATAATTATTGCTACAAGAACCAATACCGGTGTTACGATCCACCATAATGATGTAGAACATTGATCAGGAATTGTAGGTATTGGCTCTGTAACTAAATTTGCAAAAATATTAAGGGAAAATGTTAGAAACCACAAATAAATCACTAACTTTCATTATCATCCTTTCTGAATTGATTCCTTATTTCCTCTGCTGTAGCTTTGTCTCCAGTCTCTTCCACTATATCAGCTAATCTCTCTAAAGTCGGTTCTCCTTTTCCATCAACATTATCCTTCTTCTTCAGCCAGCAAGTCACAGTGTCTCTGAAACATTTTTCAACAGATCCAGGTTTACCAGCATTATTAGCTTGTATTGCTTCCAATGTGTTGTAGTGAAGGCCACACTCAAGACCAAATGTTTCCCATTCAGTTTTAGAAAACTGTTTCAAATTAGACAAAACAACTTTAAGATGTTTGATATCTGTAAGACGGGGGATCGTGAGAAACACAATCAGTAAAATTACTAACTCAAGCGGATAGTTTTAGCTGCAATCGAGGTCATGAGAACAGAACTCAGTGAACAGAAAAGAACAGCACAAAGTCACAGAATTCAAGAAAGAATTTGGTTAGTTGTAAAGAATTTGCTTAGCTGTAAAGAATTTGCAATTGTTTGTAACTAGATCTAGATCTAGGCCACACCTATAGGAAACTTAGCTAGGAATATTGGATATCTATTTTATCATAGATATTAGAGTACACAATATCTATGTGTACTATATGTGTATAATCTATATTTATGTGTACTCTAACAGCCAAGAATTATCATCTCTGATACAGGCCACTACCCAAAATTAATGATTCAAGCCTGATGTCTATTTTGATACAGTCCTGACTGGCATCAATGTTGAGTCATGTCTGTTGCTCTGGCTGAACCAGGGCCGTACTCCAGCATGGTTGTATCATGGATGATCATCATTATTATATCATACTAGACTGATTGCTTTGCAGGCTGCCCAAAAGGGAATATATCAAGGCAGTGGCGGATCTGGGCCCGGGCCTAGACGGGCCATGGCCCGGGCATCAGAAGTCAGTAATGAGATTCATTAGATGCAATGTAAACAATTCCCTGCCTCAAGTTTTGATAAAGCAAACCACAAGCCACACCAGAGTACTTACAGGTGCTTGAAGAGCATTATAAGCACAGCATAGATGAGGAAATTGTTGAAACCCATCATAAAAATGGCCAAAAGATGGATAACCATAAAATAACTGGTTGAAAAGTGGACACACCCACTTCCTGGCCCTTGCACCCAGATCCGCCACTGTATCAAGGCTGATCCTGATTGATATCAGTTATGATCATAGGCGGTTCCAGGATTGTGGAAGCAGGTGGGCAAGGGGGGAAATAAAATGGCGCGCGAAGCGCGCCGCGATTTTGACCACGCCCGCTTTTTCCCCGCTGCGCGGAACTACATTTCCCCGTAATATTAGGGGCCTCGCAATATTTAATTTTTCAACCATTGTCATCCTCTGTGCATCATGTGCCGTGAGTGTGACTTCGTGATTGACTACGAGACTTTAGTC